>NC_092866.1:58483538-58492327 GCF_032062135.1 Pyxicephalus adspersus | reverse complement strand
AGTTTTGAATTCACAAATGTTGTTCCTAAAATAGATCCTTCTAATATTCAGTCTTCTCCGTTAGATTTGTTGCCCCTTTCCTCTTGCTGCATGTTCTGTATCATAAATTTGCAAATTCAGGAATTTGAGATCACTCAGTAGTGTTGGTACAATTCTGTGACGTTTTATTTTAAACCTCGAAAGTTATGGGTTGAAGAACAAACCTTGATGGGTGTAACACAATGTCAAAGACTTGACTGTTTTGCCTTGTTAGGACTTCCTGTCCCAAAATAAAGAGAATTCTTGCTATAAAGAATAATGTAGCCCTCCATGAAAAACTAAATTTATCCCTGTTGGTTTTCTCTATGGTCTCCATCTCTAGATGGTACTGCTTTTGAATAGCAGCTAGCAACCTTTCTACCGTATCTGTAAACCCAAAGACATCAAGGACCTGCCTTTGGTGGTAAATCATCCAATCTCAAGTCCACAGAAAAATCTACAGAGAGTCATGCTACATCATTTCATAGAAGCACTTTCTGTAGCATTGAGGACATGCTGACAAGCCAAGAACAGGAGAAGAGTAGGTAGGTATGTAGGTAGGAGTGGTAAGGGAGTAGGTAGTCCCTACTAAAGTTTTTCGGACGTCTTCTACATATCACACCTTCTGTGGATTATTTGCTATGGCAGTAATGCGTATGTGAGAAGTTTACTAAGTGACTTGCATTCTCCTAAATGGATTTTGCTTGCACATTTTTCCTAACAGAACAGCCAAGTGCAATCATTTTGTTTTATTCAGCGTGCAATGTACTAGATAAATCCTTATTGGTGTTAAATATGGGAGTGATAGGTTCACTTTAAACCTGCTTTCTTTTGAGCCCACTGTAATAAATCAAGCCCACGCCGTAAATTAAAGCCTGTATCCACTCAGCAGCCATAAGGCAATTTCCAGTCCATTTACCTGCCTCTGCTTTCTTCTCCTCTTCTCGTTCTAAGCTCTAACCTAAACTGACCTGTGTGTAATTCAATACTGAATTCTATGAACAACAGTTGCCGGCTATGCTAAGGATGGTCATTGAGATGCTGATAGTACTGCAGATTATAATTCTCACACAGGTTAGGATACTGTGCAGGAAATCACAGCATTGTACTTGGAACGCTGGGTAAGATACACAGGCCAAGCAATACATCTTGTACATTTCAAAGGCAACATTGCTTAGATTTACTGAATTGTGCCAATTTTGTTTAATATAATTTTACATTTTACAATTTTTACATTACCAAAGAATATATACATAAATTTACCTTACCAAAAAGAACAAGAGAAATAAGGAACAGATAATTAAACAAATGAACAATGGCTTGTTATAATAATAACTATCGCCTTTTAAGAACATATCAAATTTTTTTTAATGACCACTTTGCTCACAACACTGGCATCTTGTAACACCCCCAGCCTCCTTTAGTCTGATGCACTTTGTACATCTTGGCATCCCCAGCACACAGTTAGCAGCTGGAGGGGATTGTAATGCTTGTCTTGCAACCAATGAGCAGAATAGTTCCTGGTCATGATCCTGCTCTTCTATTGGCTGTTAATTCTAATTCTGGACACAGGTTGTTGGATCTTTAGATTGTTAGTGGCTACCTGCTCAGATATATTATGCCTGTTTGACTTCTTGGATACTGACTCTGCCTTGACCCTGACCTTACTGTCTGTTTCTCTGACCTCACAGGTCAATTTTTGCCTTTTTTCTGTCCCGACGTCGGACCAACTTGACCACAAGTACTGCCTGCTGCCTGCCCAACCCTCATACCCATTTGCTGGCTGTCTCTGCATTGAAGTCATCTATTCCCTGCTTATGGAAAGCCTGGGGATCACGACCTGAGATCTCCCAGCAGCAAAGCAGTCTAATGGCCACTAGTAGCACATCACTCTATGAGGGTTGCTCAGGTGAAAACCACCAGGCTGGGATGCCCTGGGTTATTCCTTGAAACCTGCCAGTGGAAGTAGTCCTAACAGTCCTTAACCTGATTTACAGAGTTATATGTAAGGCAAGACTACCTTCTAACAGTTTACTTCCCTAACAAATAAATGTTCCAGATGCAACAACATCCTTTACCACTGTAGTCAACTAACACAAACAGTTCTAACCAAGCATGCATCTTTTTCAGAATTAGAAGATAGCAAAGAGAATA
Organism: Pyxicephalus adspersus; assembly: GCF_032062135.1. Lineage (NCBI taxonomy): Eukaryota > Metazoa > Chordata > Amphibia > Anura > Pyxicephalidae > Pyxicephalus > Pyxicephalus adspersus. The sequence continues at coordinate 58,490,155 of NC_092866.1, read as the reverse complement.
TTCCTATAACAAGACATTTAGGACCATTATTTTCATTTCCAGCTACAGGATGCTTGTAAAGCTTTGGGATGAATCACTAACAGTTTGTTTCTAGATCTGCGTTTTATAATGCTTTTGCTCTATAATGCTCTATAATGCTCAATAATGCTTTTGTAAGCTTAAATGATGGTAGTGCACAAAAGTAGGCTGTTATGAGATTTGCATTGTCCCTGCTTACTATAAGTCTGAATAACTTCCAACATGGGACCAGACCAGGTTTAATCCCACAGTCCCAAATCCTTTCCAGTAGGCTACATGACCTAACGTCTAAAATGACTATAGAGTGTAGATGTGTCGCAGGTAGGAGGAACTTACCTAAGAGGCAAACCCAATCAATTTATCTTATTTAGGAAGGAATGCCAAAAATGCAACACAAGAAATGTGCCATGGAACGGGTGGCCATGGTTAATGATGGGTGATTTATTGTTATGTACCTTTTCACATAATAAAAAAAATACTAAAGGTATTCATTGTAAATTAAGTATGTTTAGTGAGCTTAGCAAGATGACTACTGCTCGATAAAAATGATATATACGTATCAAAAAAAACTAAAACACCATTCCATCACCACGTAAATTCTTATGATTCAGCTTTCTTTAAACAAATGAACAAAAAAGAATTTACAATCTAACTCTGTTACTGCACAAACGTTTTAGCATTTGGTCTCATGTCACCTGAAAGCCTTCAGGAAGTCAATATTAAAGACTTCACTCCAATGAGACTCTGTGATCACTTGATTGAACAGGGTACAGATGGCTAAAAAATGGCCAACAGATATCAATGACTGTGAGTCCTGCTCAGATTAAGGACTAAATTAGTAAGTAGTAAGTAGACTATACTCAACGTGAATCATTTTTACTGGTCGAGCCAAGACGATAAGCTGTTTGGGAACAGGTTCTTAAAGGAATTGGTCAATATTTTCCGTAAAGTGCAGAACACGTCAACATTCATTACATTACATTCACCCCATAAGATATCGTCTATGTTCGGCGTGTAGACATTTGTCAAAATATAACGTATGCATGCTACATCCTGGCCTTTCTTACAATATAAAAGTCTAATGAAAATATTTCAAAAACAGAGACAGATGGTGTCTTATTCCGAGAGGCAATTTCAGAGAGAAGAGAAAAGACCGAGGCTTTGTGGGCTGTAAAACACAGATAGTCCACTATTATACTAAAAAGCCTCTTCTGAAAATTGCTTTTTTTGGCAACCGGATCACAAAGAAGTAAAGTGCTTTGTGACTGCTGATAAAAATGAATCCAATGGAAACAAAGAAGCCGTGAAGGGGTTGGAGGGGGGAGTAATGCAGGGAACCAGCTCTGGCGACAATCCTCCTAGAGCCTGCGCAATCCACGGACGTTTTATGAATTAACTCGTCTGGTGCCTGACGTCTGATAATTGCCAATTAAAGCAGCACTCCACATGGTTGATACAATAGAATGGCCTAAAGAACATCAGTAGAAAATGTCATAACATGCAGCTGTGGATCACAATTTTTCTTTACTGTTTTCACAAATTGAGATTTTGGCATTTGAGCATGTGCTGTAAAATGATTCCACCAAGTCAGTGTCTATGTTCATGTATGTCATGACAAATGTGCGTGCTAGTCATTAAAAACTCCTACAGCTTACAAAAAAATTCACCTTCAGTGCTTTTTTCTTTATAACCACCCTTAGAGAGATTTCTTTCTTTTTCTTTTTTCATAGGTACAGATGGCAAATATTTTCATCTGGATGAATTTGAAATCCAGTGAATTCAGAACTCCCAGCCTTGTTCTGAAAATAAAAAGAATCTACACCAAAGTGCCGACTTGCAGCCTCTGCTAAGACAAGGCAGAGCCTAATACAAACCATGCACCTGCATTTGCTTTTTTTTTGTGAACCTACCATGTTTTTGTAAAGTTTAAATCCACTGACAACATCCTGTATCGTCTTTTTTGCACTATTCGGTTGTCTCTCGTCAGGCTCAATGCCACCTTGGATCTTTCTGACATCATTGAAGCTTCAATTTCTTTTTTTGAGATGCCATTGGCTGTTTATTCTTGGGTGTCTGCAGACGGAGAGTTGTCTCCTGGACAGGAGTGCCATCAATTTCTGGGCCCCTTAGTAGAAAAACTTCCTGGGCCCCATGCTTAAAAGTTTCATAATTGCACAAATCAAGCTCTTTTGATTAGAGCCCAGTATAGAAGTATATATTGCCCCACTATAATGGCAGCCGTGAATTTGCTGCCTCCTGGGAAGTAATGTGGGTGTCCTAGGGGGCTGCAAAACTAGCCAGCCAATTATCCTTCTCTAGGCCAGTAATAAGGAAGATTCTGGCAGAGATGAAACAATATCTCAAAACAGGTAAATATAAAGGAGCCAAAAGGGAACTTTTTAATATTGGAGATTGGGGAGGTTATAAAATGCCAACACGTCATTCCTGGTGAAGAAACTGCTTTTACGATGATGCAGACATCAAGTTCTCCTCCTTTCCTTTCATTTCCTTTCATTTCATTTCCTTTTCTTTCCTTTTTTTTTCTATTTTCCTTTTTCCTTTGATTTTCTTTTTCCTTTTCTTTCCTATCTCTTTTCCTTTCTATGTTCATTTCATTTTCTTTCCATTTTCCTTTTTCCTTTACTTTCCCTTCTCCATCCAAAATGTTATAGTGATTGTTGTTATAGTCTCTTGTTGTCTGGACCATTCCCTACTTTATTCAAAACTACACTTACAAATAAGTACATGCATATATAAAAAGGCCGTAGATAATTAATTAAATATTTTCTGAAATACGTTAGCTTTTCTGCTGCTGACCTCTTCTTCTGAAAAATTTACATTCTTAGGTATTCCCCAGTAAAATTGTGCAGCCAAAGTTTTGCACAGGTTGAAAAAAAGCCACTAGTCCAGTTAGTTAAACCGATAGAAAAATTAAAATAAAATGAGTCTGCATATACAAAACCATGAACTCACAGCTGAACCATAGGAAGGATCACCAGTCAGTTTCAGGTTCTGAATATGCAGATTTTCATTTTACCTCTCACTGGACTTTTTTTTAACCCGATGTTGCATTTGACATTGCGTTTTTCAAGTTAGTGACTCAAAAAATAATAAAGACAGGAAACATTCAAGCAATGTTTGATCATTCCAGCAATGACAGCCAACTAGTTGCTCCATAATTCAGTCCTGCAAAGACAAGTTGTACATTGACATGTGACCGTATGCATGGCCGATACCTTAGCGCTAAGCTTTCCCACTTCAGGCATATAATAGCGAAGTACTGGACACAGCTCCTGAAAGAGAGCAGACACATATCTGTTGTGACTCCAACTAAACTGTTTTACAATGACAAGCACAGATAGCCTATAGTAATTAAGAACGACGGTAATGAATCGGGGCACCTGTGTTCACGAGCCCAAACTTTTCTACTTAACTTCTCGCTTTGCAAAGAATCTTTTCCTATTGAAAAATCTAAGATTCCAGTCTTAAATATCTTTACCCCCATGGAGAAATTTTGCTAAAGCAACTTGAGATAAATATCAATGGTGGTGCGAGAGAAATTAATTTTGTGTTCTCTGTGAACGTTACAGAAGAATCATCAAGGCCTGAAACACTGAATTCACTTTGGTAAAATGGGTGGGGGATAAATAACTCCAATAGTTAATGAGGATTTCAGATAATTTATGTATGTAAAGATGTTATCAGTTTGGATGAATTGACATTTTGTCCTTTATAGATTTTTCATTCTTTTTTCTTGTAGCTTCCAGCCTTTTGACAAGCACCTCTTTTCTGCTATAATCATTTTTTTTTTAACATAAATTGTGCATGGTGCCATAGAAAAGGCTAGTGCTGAATAATGAAGCTATGAAGAATTAACTTTGACTCCCAACCAGATTTCTTTTTTACTTGAAGGTCTTTCGAAACTTGGCTTCTGTAGCAGGAATCACATGACCTCAGTCAACCACAAAATCAGAATTGTGACCTTAGCCTTAGCATGTGCCATGGACGCATGTTTATTGCATATAACTAATCTAAAGTAAGCTACATTGGATTCCACTTCTGCATCTCATTAAGGAGTTGGATTGCCTGTGGATTCTGCCAAGTCAGCAAGTGACTATACTGCTTTCATTGGGTCTAGGAAGTTTGCCAGTCTATATAATAAAATTTGACTATTCTAAATTTTAAAAGGAAAAACTTATCAGGTTGAAAGAGAAAATTGTTCCTTCAATAATAAGCCTAAGAGTAAATCTTTCAAAAGGAAGGGGATAGCCCATTTTTTAGAGGGTTGTCACCAGAAAAGGTTTATCCATTGCAAAATTCCTGTTTCTGTGACAATACAAAAATTGTAGATTTCCCGATTTATTTTTTCCCTAATTTAAAAACAAATCCCCATTCAGCAAAATTAGTTTTTTTTTTTAACATGACCAGAGTTTTGCTATCACTGAAGTCATTTAACTGTCTCAGTGTATCCATGGATGAAGAGTACAGTACATGCTGATTTTACTTTGGGTTACAGACAATCTGCTCAAGAACTGCATGTTCCCTTTAAAAAATGGCTACAGGAAAAAAGCTTCCACGGTCTTACGCTTTTCCTCTTCGTTGTAAGAAAACAATAAAAGCATCGGCAACGCTCCGTAGGAGCCTCCACAGGCTCAGACAACCTGTCAAAGATTTACATGCCATTTCATTTAAATTTCTGAGCTTTATTTCAAGGTCATCTTGCTACGCAAAGAAAACATGGTTTCCTCCATTACAAAAGCAATCACTCAAAGTCGAGAGTGACAATTAGCAAAGCTTAACCGGATTCTGCACAGCGGAGATGCCTATAGCGGCAGTTCATAATCTAAATGCATTTTAAACCCTCTGAAATTAGATTGAAACAGTCCATAGTGCTGGGCTGGTATACTGCAGGAGATGTTTTCACGTGTGAGCTGTGTGTGTTATGTATGTTCCAATCTCGGAATGGCAGTCTGACAAAACAGGCATGTTCATGGAGAATGATCTGCAGGAAGGTTTTATTTAGTCTGTTCTACAAGAAATATGCAAGGCTAAGCAGACCCAACAGACCTCATTCTTTCTTGCATTTCATTCCTCCTGTTGGAGCTCTTTTCTTGCATTCACCTGCCCAGAGAGAACTCTAAGCCATGGTAACTGGTAATCCAGCCAATATGCATTGTGCATTGCCAGCTGTAGATTTACCTGTTTGTGTAAATTTTACTTTTCTTTGAAACACGTAACACAATAAAGAAATGATATCAGCACTGAAAGCAGAGGCAGGGATGGTTTTAGATAAAATGGGGTCCTGGACGAGGGCCCTCAAATGCACAATTTTCCAGCTTACTGCACCCATTCTCTCAATTGGTGCTGAACAATTGCCCAGTTTATCCTACCAAAAATTCTGCTCTGGCAGAAGCTAATGTATTGTAAAAAGTGTAAAATAAACCCTTACCTTTAAAAATTAGAATCAGGCACATCCTTTGTTTGCAGAACAGACAGGCAATGTCCTTTCTGCAACAAAATACCCTTACCTGGTTGATCAAAAACTTTAAAATACACTCTCCTTTCCCTGTTCTGCTGCAGGTGCCGCTTTCTTCTCCTTTTTCTGGTTCCAATCTTTGGCCATTTTGAAAGGCCAGGTGGGTTGAGGTAGGTCCTGCTCATGGGCATGGGCAATCATTCAGTCCCAGCCACCCGGGGGATGCCTGGATACCCGACATATCCTGGCCTCATACTCTGAGCTAGCTAATGTTTTCCTAAAAGAAGGCAGAGATTAGGCAGGTATGTTTTATTGCAGAAAAGGACACTAAAATAAACTCCCCATTTTCCCCATCAGTACCAAATCTGCAGTTATTGACCCCTAAAGGGTCCTATATATTAACATCCCAACAGTAGAATTTTGGGAATTAATTTCTTGACCGAACTAACTGAATGTCCAAAATTGTGGATGAATATGACTTTAACCCAACTCCGAGCACCACTCAGGATCATTTATCTTCTCTACCTTCATTGCAGTTAAATTATAGCTGAGCACACTTTTATTGCGGTATATCTGAGCAGTAAGATTTCCGCCCCGGAAGCAGCAAGGGTGGATCATCTGCTAATCAGGACTATTAGCCTTTTGCGAAGGGGTAATTCCGCCAAGCCGCTGATAGATAATAAGGGAGCCTAGATCTCGCCTCTAATAACTGATAAGCAGCTGAAATGGAGCTCTGTATAATGCAGCTATTCAGATAGCACAGAAATCCCATCAGCTCGAGAGCCTATTCCCAGCAACAAAGACAGAGAAGGCTTTAGTAACGGCAATTGGTCTTACTGCCAGTCAGGAGTCTATTACTCTGGTAATTAGAGCCTCCAAGCCCCCGTCTGAAACGCGCAGTGACCGGATATAATGTGCCATGTTTTATGTAACCCATCCCAGGGGCATTGCTTCGGCTGGTGTGAAAAGTACAAGGGGTCCCTTGTTGAGAAATAACTTCAACCAAACACGAAGGATATGGATGAGTGGAAATTAGCTTTACCTATGCTTTGCTTTTGTTTTTGCATGCAAGAGAAACATGCTTTGGGTGTTTTGGAATCTGCAGAATGAAATCAGTCACTTA
>NC_092866.1:58374786-58482926 GCF_032062135.1 Pyxicephalus adspersus | reverse complement strand
AATGAATGAGTTTCAATTTGAATTTCCCGCACACGCGCCAACGTCATCGCACACGCACGCACGGCGGAGGAAAAAAAAGCCGGCCGGCTTCTTTTTTTTAGAGAGCACCCGGCGCTGGAACGAGAAGGACGTGGGACGATCAGCGGGACCAGGTAAGAAGCCGGCCGGCATCTTGTGGTCCGCCGGCCGGCATCTTGCGGCACCCGACGCTGAAGAGGGAGATCGACGCTGGAGGACGACACTGGAACACGGACCCGACGCTGGATGAGCACAGCGGGACCAGGTAAGTGAGATTTTAATACAGTGAGAAAAGTACGGGGTTAACGATAATTGCAACTTTTTTTTGCACGGAAAAGTACGGGCTTAACGGTTGGGAGGTTAAAGAGAGTTATTTCGCCATGTTGGTAAACATATGGGCATGTTTTTTACATTAACAAGCTGGCTTGCAGTAGGTTGGTAATGGAGACAACAGGCAGTGTTTCCATTGGATGATGGTTGTAAGTGCCAGTATGATCCCCAACAACCATAAGCCAATGGAAATGCTGCCTGCCATGTACATAGGAGAAGCCAGGAGCCATCTTGCTGCTAAAAACCTAAAGAATGTGCTTATATGTTTGCTGACATGGCGAATGTGTAATGAATTCTATTGAAAGTCTTCCCTACTGTCGGGAATCAGGTTGCTGATGTAAATGGTAGCATTTTATTGGTTAGTGCTTTGCAGAAGCTATACTAATTCTAACAGCCACCAGTCATCTTGATATAATTTTCTAACATGGTACATGCCAATGGGAGAAAGCAAGGATGAGCTTGTCAATCTCCTGCTTTTTCTTTCACCATCCATTCCCAGACAGGGGAGGATCACGATCTGCAAGACTTACTGAACTGTGGCAGCGAAAAGTCAGGTCCCTTACTCTGTAAAGAAGAGATATGTAAACTTCAAGAGTGGACAGAAATACAAAACTTTTGCCAGGTAAACCAGACCCAGTATATGTATTTCTTCTGTGGATTTAGCTGCAGTTCTGCTTTAAGCAAGCATGAAGTTTAGAGTAAAAAAAAAGGATAAAAAGATGAACCTATTCTTCACAAAATATAGAAATTAGTAATCTCTGTAAGAATTCTGTACGTTACATCAGCAAGAATCATCTGGAGTCAGGGAAAAATTTCCTCTCCCACGCATTCTCCTATTGTAACGTTTCATGTTTCTATTCCGTTATGTGGAAGATATTATCAAATGTCAAGGACAAATACAACAAAGTCAAGAATTTCTCCAGAGGGGGGGAACTAATATTATGCAGCTTATCTAAACTGTAATACTGTTTGAAATGTCAGGGAATCCTGTGTATTCGAATAGGTGACTCATGGATTCCACATGGAACTGTTTAATTTATATTTGGCCAATTGGAACAAAATGTGAATTTGGAATACTGATATTGGCACTGCTTTACCTGTCCCTAGATTTCTAATTCATTTCAATCATTCTAATGATCAAGGAGCTCCTAACAAATATCCCAGCCTGGTCCTTAACCTTCATTGCAGTAGCAGCACAGCTTGATGAACAACATGCCCATCAGTCTGTAATTATTATTATTAATAATATTATTATTTTTATTATTATTAATAATAATAAAAAGGATTCATATAGCGCCAACATATTACGCAATGCTGTACATTAAATAGGGATGGGGCAGAAATGTATAAATAAGTCAGCACTCTGCCATTATTCTCTGTTGCACATGATAATTGGGGGCTGGTTTTCCAAATTCGTATAATATTACTAGTTTATTAAAATACATTTAAGAAAACATGGTCATCCATTCACACTTTCTGCTTGTGTATTACTATAAACTTCTATGTATATAATCTAAGGCCACTTTTTGGGGAAAAGCCAATCCATCCAACTCCATTGTTTTGGAATACAGCAGAAGAGCCATGTACACATGGGTAGAGCATATAAACTCTGCAGATAGTGTCCTAGCAAAGATTGGAACCCAAGCCCTGTAGTTGTAAAGTCAAGAGTGCCAGTCACTGAGACACCTTGCCATTACTTTACCCTCCAATCACCTTGCCAATGCTCCTCTTCTGCAATAACAGAAGTCAATGCCAAATGCATGTGACCTCCTCTGGAGTGACAGTACAGTACTGGGGTCTAGCAGCCAATCCAAGCACTGTCATATGATAGACAGAATGATGTTACTGCTCTCTTTACCGTCAATCAAACCAACACTAGGTTATTATGTGGCAGCTGCAACAGATGAAGAAAAATAGAGGAGCACTGGTAAGGTAAATATCAATGTGTTGGTTGGAGATTTGCCAATACCGAATACCTGCCCTAAAGAGCCGTAGTGACAATTTTTCTTTTTCATGATCTTTTTTTATTTTTACCATGACTATTTTATTAGCATTGGTTGCATTTTTCTTGGAGTTTTACTTTGAAGAACAATTCAGGTGAATATATATCTAGCTGCAAATGCTGTTAAGAACAAAGCCTTCTTGGATATTATATAAACCAATTTTTTTAAAGTTTTTCAATAAAGTAAGTAAATAAAGAACAGATGGAATTTTTCTTTGTGTTTTGTACTTTCTCTTTGCTATTTTAGTAGCAACTAGTCCCCAAAAAATGTGTTTGGATCATTTTTTATTGTAGCCACTTGCACATTTTAGGTGTAAGTTATCAGGAAATGCTATTGTAGAAGTTGCATTTCTTGTTGGGGAGACCAGTCATACAAGCCAAGTAGTTGTGTGGCTGGGTTCCTGGTCTCCTCAAATGGCCCACTCCTAGGTCAGCAGGGTGTGCCAAACTCCGATGGGTGTTTCTCAGACTCCTGCTCTTTAGGATGCTGGTGAGAAATAGAGCTCTGGGAACAGATAAAGCTAAATGTGTATTATTAATACATTTCTGTTTATTTGTGTCTAGTTGATGTCACATCACTTGGCAAACTCAAAATAAATAAATAAATGCCAGTTAGCTTTCCTGTTAAGGATTTAATGCAGAGCCCATCAAGCTCACACTTACAAGCCACTTATCCACCCCTTTACAGAGAAACTATCTACTTCATATTTCATGAAGGCAGCTCTTAAAGAGGAATAACCCTCGGCAGTACATCTAGAGTGTATTTTTAATTTTTGCCGGTAGGGATTAAAATGGAAATCTTTCTCGTAAGACGTATAAAGGTTGCATTTCCATAAACCTTCCCAATGCTGCTTGCCCAGCGTTGAGTGTCTGTGACAGTGTATGCAAGCATTATATGCTCATATATATAAAAGGTCATTTAATATCCCTTTGCTATGCAGATACAACATTGAACTCTCTGTTCTTCGGAGTCAGTGACTCACTGTGACTTACAGTGTTTCCTTTAATCCAAGTTGTGTTAACCCTTTGTGTTGTAGAACCAGTTTTATGCAAAAGTAAAATCAAATTGAGAAAACTGTCACATCAGTGCTAAGCCAAAGTACCCATCCCCTGGTGAAGCAATACCGTTCTTGGATGGAGCTGGAGTCAAGAACTTTGAATGAAACATATGGCAAATATCCACTGTTTCATGAAAAAATCATTTTTTCCTTATTCTACTCCACCACTATTTCCCAGCTACAAAGACTATTTTATGGTACCACCAAAATGCCAGGACTGCTCTGTGAAAACTGTTAAAGAATAAGAGATTGTTGGATCAAATGTATCCATTGCAGTAGTCATTTAAAATGTCCAACAGTGCAAAAATGCATTTTTAGAAACTGTGCAGACTAGACTTGATCTTATCTTGCAACTTTCTCCTTCTAAAAATGTTATTAATGTATTCTGAAGAGTGAGTCAGACTGGGTGCACATGAGACCTGCTGACAAAGAATTGCCACCACAGATTGGAATACTACACCAAAGTTCAGCCCTCCAATACCTGAAAGCCTTTAGTTGTGGGTGCTTTGGAAGCTCCAATTGGCCTTTGACTATCAGAGCTTTGCAATAAACCTAATTTGAATCTGTCTGAGAGTAAAAATAAAGATGATATATGTATTTATTATTTATTTTGTGATTTATTCTCCCATCTCTCCATTCTGTTAAACTGCTGTACATCCCCTGCACTTACACATTGAGCTATGGATGCTTTTGAAGCTCCAATTAGGCCATGACAATAAGAGCGATGCATTAAAGCCAATTTGAATCTGGGAATCTTCTTATTAGTAAAAATGTTATGATTCTATGAGATGTTTAGGTTCATAGTTACATGAAAATGCTTTGTAGTTCTTACTAGTGTTGGTAGAATATCTCACTCATCCCATTTCACAGCTGTTTGATTGAATAGTGAGATATTTTTCGGGTGATCGAATGCCGAATTCAAACACCATTGAAGTCAATAGTAGGAGAATTCAGGTTATTTTTAGGGACTATTAAGGGCTGCAAAAGCAATCAGATTGCTCTTGCAGCCCTTTACTAGTTGTATGTGTTCTTTGATAGAGTTTCTGTATCCAAGAACACAGGGAGTCCTGTGTTCTTGGATAGAGAAACTCTATCCAGGAACACATACTACAGGACTGCAACAGTGATCCTGATTGCTATTGTTAGTAGTATGTGTTCTTGGATAGAGTTTCTCTATCCAAGAACACAGGGCACTGAATGTAATGAATGGGCAAACTTGTCCCCATTCAACCTCTAATGTCCGGGAATCACCTGCAGTCACAGCTGTGACGGCAAAGTTCCCACGGTCATATGACCATGGGAACTGAACTGCAGATGAATTCTGCAGTTCCACTACGATCCCAGAGGCACTACAGGTTAATTAACCTGTAGTGCCCCGGGGATTGCACTCTTCTTAATGATTGCTGCAATCATTGAGAAGATGCCCGGCCGGCAAGTATCTTTTACTCTGTAACATGATAATGTAATATGATACATTTGTTACATCTTTCTCTCAGTGGATAAAAGAAAAATGTAACAAATGCATCAGAATATTACTATGCTGGAAAGTGATTTACAGAGTAAAGCCACATACACACATGCAATTCTTGTGGTTGGAAAGGATCGTGAAAGATAAGAACCGCACGATGCATGAACAAGTGCTGTACATACAGCACCGTTCTGCTCTATGTAGAGGGGAGGGGGAGAACGACGGAGCAACACCCTGCTGCGCGCTCTCGCCCTTCCCTTGCATTAGGATCGCACGTCGTTCATCTTTCGTGGATCCGCCAGGACAGATCCACGGACGATGAACGACGCGGGCTTTACACACGCCAGATTCTCGCCCGATATCCGGCCGAAGCCGATTATCCCGCGAGAAAAATTTGACGTGTGTACGTAGCTTAAGAGATATCATGCAATTGTAGGATAACTTGTAAAAAAATAAATTAGTTAAATAAACACAAACACTCAATAAATTGATTTAACAATATTTTTTTTTTTTTCAAATTTTTACAGTCGAATCTTGTTTTTTTTGGGTCAGGTCTACCCAATTTCGAAGGCCAGTTTCGGGTCGAATATAAGGAAAACCTGAATTCAAACACAAATGCTAGTTCTTACTCCAGTGAAATGGCATTTGTTCTAATGTACAGCTCTTACACTTAGAAATTGATCTGTGGTGCTTTGGAGGCTCCCGTTATCCTGTAACCAGCAAAGCTGTGCACTATGTCAAGTTAAATCTTGGAATATTAATAAAGATAATACATTTATGTTTATGGAATGGCATTTGTTTTGCGTTACAACCCTTCCACCAGCCTAGCAGGTCTGTGTTGCTCACAATGCCAGTTGTTTTGCTTGGGTCAATTTTAATACAAGCTGCATGTGTTACCGAAAATTAATTTTCTTATTCAATTACTTGTGAAAAAATGTTATTTTGGATAAAAGTTAGGTAAATATTGGATAAAAGCATTTGCAAATATACCCCAAATTGCATGTACATTCAAAACCTTTTTAGTGCCCCAGAGACATTGGTTACTCCAGAGAGGGAGTGACTGAAAATCTCCAAAAAAATACAGATATATGTTTTGAAGGCAAAACTAGATCTACATCGAGTATTTACAACACAACAAAACACGACAGAATATAGTAGGACTTACAGGAGAAGGAGATGGATAGGATGTGTGCAGTTGAGTTACCTCCAACACAAAATTGTTATCAATTTCCATGTTTAAAAAAACTCCTCTTTTGCCAATAAGCACTGCTTTGGCCACAAGGAATCAGTATTCCAGGTCCAAAAGGGACACTTCTGATATTCTTCCTCATTCCCTGCTGGGCCCAGTGGTTTTTCCCACTGACGCTTGTGTCGTTATAGAACAAAGTAGTGTCATAGGGACCTGTAGGTCACACATGAGAATCACATATGGGGATAAACGTTTTTTGAAAGCAGGAAAGGTAAGTATGTACCATATATACTGGCTTACAGGATCATATTAAGGAGTCCCTGTTGCCAGATGTAAAAATATCTACCCATAAGAATATATTAGAATTTGAAATATTTTATGTGCATTATATATCTGTAAAAGCTTACCTTGTATAGACATCCAAAAGCCCTACGACTGCTGCTGGCTGCTGCTATTTTGGATGTAATCTCAGCAGCTCCCATAGACTCAGAGCTGTCATTTAAGTGACATGTTATCATAAACCTCTTTGCTTCTTCTCTGGCAGACATGCAAGGATAGGGCAAACTAAATGTAGCTGAGAAAGAATTGCCACCACAGACTGGAACACTACACCAAAGTGCAGCCCTCCAATACCTGAAAGCCTTTAGTTGTAGGTGCTTTGGAAGCTCCAATTGGTCTTTGACTGTCTGAGAGTAAAAATAAGGATGATATATGTATTTAATATTTATTTTGTTATTTATTCTCCCATCTCCCTATTCTGTTAAACTGCTGTACATCCCCTGCACTTACACATTGAGCTATGGATGCTTGGAAGCTCTTATTGGGCCATAACAATAGGAATTTGAACCTGGGAATCTTACTATTAGTAAGAATGTTATGATATTATGAGATGTGTAGGTTCAAAATTAGATGCAAATGTTTTGTGGTTCTTACAAGTGTTGGTCGAATATCTCACTATTTGATTCGAGAGCTATTTGAACGAATATTGAGATATCGTTCAGGTGATCGAATGCCGAATTCGAACATCATTGAAGTCAATGGCGTATAGACATCCAAAAGCCCTAAGACTGCTGCTGGCTGCTGCTATTTTGGATGTAATCTCAGCAGCTCCCATAGACTCAGAGCTGTCATTTAAGTGACGTGTTATCATAAACCTCTTTGCTTCTCTTCTGGCAGACATGCAAGGATAGGGCAAAGTAAATGAAGCTGGAGCCACATGGACAGTTTAGGTTGGTCATACTAATGACCATTGATTAATCACTTAAAGTAATAATCAGTTGCAAAGAAAGATGGAACAGATTGTGTAAAAATTAGTATACTGATATATATATATCATATTTTATATATATATTCATATTTGCACAATTATTTTTTTTCTACTGTTTAATACTAAAAGCCATAGGGAACCATTGCTTTATTTGCATAGTGACCCCCTACTACTGTTCTTTTTTGCCATGCTGTGTTTTTATGCATTGCATAGGATAACCTGATCATTTAAAAAGCTGCCCAATGCAGCACAACACACAAAAATGTGCATTCGGAGCAGCACATAACAAAGAGTGGGAGTACAACCCAATGCACGTCTCATGGGTTGCCTCATGTTGCATTATTATACACATTTCCACAAAGATCACAGCGTTCCATTTGTAACAGGTTCTTACCAAGCAGTACTAAGAATTGCCCATTGTAATTCTAGCATCAGACTGACTACAGAACAACACATGGCAAATGCATATAAAGCCATGTGCTGCCTGGAGCAGGTGGTTTACTCTTTTCAATTTATGACAAGTTCTTTTAAAATAAGCCCTAACAACCCTCCCTGTGCTAACGATGAGGAAATGGGAGCCAATGACATTGAGATGCTCTCGGCATATATGTGAAGCTATGCTAGGCTGGGAGGCCTGCTTGCCAATGCCAAAAAAAAGAAAAAGCATTCTTTACATGGGTATTAGGAAGCTGTCATCTCCAGTGGAAGTGATACACAATAAAACCTGTTTCATATGTATGGGTTGACTTCTCATTGTGCATTGCTCTGCATCTCATTCCTCTTCATTGTTTTCCCTCATTTACAGAGAACCGCTCGATCGTTTCATAGTCCAGCCAGTGCAGTCACCTTCACAGGCCGACTGTGCGCTTCTGCCAATGAGCTACAGATTAGGCCGGCCAAGGTTCTCTTGTATTTAAAGGGGAGCGCTTACACAATGCAAATTTCAAGTGGCCCTACCTTATAATAGATTTTTTTTAATCTTTGTTTTATCTAAACCATGCGGAATTTTAAAATATTTCCCCAGACCCTTTAGATCCTAATTATGTCTTTGGGTAGTATAGTCGTTGGTTGATTTCTAAAGCCTTGTCCTTTCATTGAAAACTATATTAAATCTAGGCTGCCCTTGTCCAATCCCTGTGGTTTCCTACCTGCGTGTCTTGGAAGCAATCATGGCATTATGGGTCATACAGTACTAACACTGATGGTCCCTCGTGTTGTCTGACCCAGTTTGTGCAGGTGGAGTCTTGCTGAGCAATAAGCATCTGCGAAAAACACAATGGAAAAGTAGAGCAGGTGAAAATACAACATTGTACACAATGGCCCTCGTTTATAAAAACAGGATGAAAGGAAATTTCAATTGGCTACAGAAAGAAAGTCCCAGGTGTCATTTTTCTAGAATCCGGACACTTGCAGCATTGTGTATCAAACCTCTGTCAGAAGCGGGACCTGCAGAGTCTTCAGCTTGGTCATCGGCCATTTGTTTTTGTTACTTGTTCAATTCAGATAAGCATCGGAGGTTTTGCTAACATAAAAAGACATTTATCATGTTCCAAAACCTTCTGTTCTTAGCAAACCAGATTAAAAATAAAGAAAAAAGAAACATCACTTTATCATTAAGTATGAGCAAAAATATAGCCTTGGTAGTCTTTCTTTTCTCTTTCACAACCCACCATTTGTTTTAATTTCCTGCAATCTTCAGGCCAGTTTGGTTACATTATCTTTACTCCTCTAGATGACCCTTTCTACAGGACTAAGTAGTAGTTACTGCTTAGTAGGAATAAGCATAAATTTCCCAAATTGGATTTGGTCCAAAATCTTTGGATTAACCCAAAAACTTGACAAGTCTTAGTATTTTGATTCAATCCGCATTTGTCTTTATTGATATCAGCTTTCTGGGTGAAGTCCCTAAACAAAGTTTTGCCACCAATGTGTCTAGGGAGGCGGAAGGCACCTGTAGGAGTACCCCCCAACAAAAAAAATGTCTTGAATGGAGAGAAAAAATGTGACATAAGGCATATAAAAGCCTGCAATAAGAACAAATCTACATTAAGAGGATCAATATTTTAAGAATATTTGATCCTTATAGATAATAGCCAAAAAAAACATTCATTCACAACTGAAAAAAATATCTAAAAAATATCCAACACTATAAGCGGAAAATTCACCAACTACAGATTTTTAAAGGGTTCAACTGAAGATTGGATTTAGTGAACTTCAAAAGAACATTTGTTGAACCCTTCTCAAACCAAACCTTGGCCATCTCTACTAGTGAAACCTGTCCAAGAGGAACTTTCACACTTTTGAAGTTCTTGTTGTATATATAGAACAGAAAGTAATAAAAAATAAACCTAAAAGGGGTAATATCATCACCTACTTTAAAGTGGTAAAAAAAACACTTACCTTTGCTTCTTGAAAACCTTTGATCCGTGTACTTACTGTACCCAACAAATCCTGTGTTGTCTTCCATTTTCTTTCCAGGGCTCCCTGTTATGTGCCACTCTGCCATCTTTCTACTACTGTCTTCTTTGTTCTTGATGACATTGCCCAATCTTGCTCTGTGCATGCATGAGATCAGGTAACATGTCATCCTCCGAGTGTAAATAAGTGTGGGCCAGTCTCATGCTGAGCATGTGGAGGATTGAGCACGTTTGAGGAAAGCCCCTGATGACACAATGGGCCTGATTTATTAAAGTTCTCCAAGGCTGGAGAGAATACACTTTCACCAGTGAAGCTGGGTGATCCAGCAAACCTGGAATGGATTTCTTCAGTGTCATTTGCTATTTGTTAGCAAATGCTTTGAATCCTGAACCAGATCCATCCCAGGTTTGTTGGACCACCCAGCTTCACTGTTGAAAGTGTATTCTCTCCAGCCTTGGAGAGCTTTAATAAATCAGAGCCAATGCCTGATCCCGGGCATGTGCAGAAGGAGCAACCTGCTGGCTCCTGGGATATGTGATGATATGTGATTTTTTTATGTAAAAGAGTAAACCATCCTTTTATATAAAGATTATGTAATAATAAGTCCAATTTACCCAAAATGAAAAAGAAAAAAATGGCTCCAGATTTAATTTAACTGTAACTGTTTCAGTAAAAGCCAACAAACTACTTTGCAAATTTTTTGCAGATAACATATTTTTACATTTACAAGGTATTTTTATCTTTTGAGCATTTGACTTTTACCCGCTGTGTCCTACCGCGTCTGAGCACAAGTGAATAAAATCATTTGTATTGACAGAGAGGAAATGTCCACCTAGCTCTCCCAACTTATTGAATTAGAACAATTTTTATCCAGTAAACACACTTGGAGATCAGTAAATCAAAACATTAATTTTCTTCCTTTTTTTTTCTTTTCAAGCGATTGATTAAGCCTATAAATTCTCTCGTATCGAGGCAGCGCTCTGCGGCCTGGAGAAATAAACTGCTCCTTTCCTCTGGCAGGGTAGAAATAATGTATCTCGTTCTGTTTAGGAATTATCTTTCACCTAAGGGGAATGTAGCCAGCGCCAGATGTATGATCCCCGCTGGCTGCATGCTGATTGTCTATATCAGTGTTTTTCAACTTTATTAAAGAATGTACCCTTCTACAGAACAATATTATAGGGAGCGACTGCTGACTTACTAGCTGTGAAAGTGAGAGGGGCTGTTTAATGTAATTGGGGCAGGATGTCAGTAACCTTGCGGTCAACCTTTTTATCTCACCATAAACATCTGAATGTGTTTTTTTTCGTAAATAAACTGCCATATGTATCTTCGGTTGTGCCTTACCTGGCCCACAATACATCAGGACCTGCTGGAGAAAGTTAACTTTTTTGAAGGTCACCTGGCAAGAATTGAATTGTAGTAAACCAACTATTGTATCTATAGAAGGGCCTAAAAAAAAAGAAAAACCGTGATATAGCAGCCTGTGCCTTACAAATGTGCTTTGCACACCGTTGGCTTTGAAAGTCCAAGGCAGGTGAGAAGCAATGAAAACAGCTGAACAAAAAAAAAAGAAAAAAATACTGGGATGCTGGGAGGAACGCTTAGACATGGGACAAAGTAAATGTATATGGTCTTCTCTTTTCCAATCGCATGACTCCTATTAAGTTCTGCTTATGGTTGTTGGGCTCCCTTTTCCTTCTCAAATTACCTACTATATGTATGTCAAAAACACACCTGTGGGGGGTAATGTTAAAAATAGGCTTACCTTATGCCTGTCTTCCAGCCAAGGGGCCTCGAGAAATTTGACGTCATTGTTCTTTCAGATACAGTCCCATAGGCAGACGAGACGTCATGAGAAGATGATCTTGCAATGGACTGGATGGTCTTCTCACAGAATCATGCCTGTCTTGTGTTCCACACTAATATACCTGGAAGGATATCAATATCACCCCCAGCAATGCTGAACATAGGCATAAGTACATTAAACTGTATCCAGCTACATTTGACCATCACTACTGCCTTGTAGGGCTTCCTATATCTCAGGATATCAAGGACAGAAATATAAATCCTTTGGCAGGTAATAAAACTCCCATGTATGCATTTAAAGGGTACATTTAGCTGTCTGGAGTGGAGTTTGACTTAATTGAGAGATTAATGAACTTGTCTCTACCCATTATCACAACAAACCCTTATTCTCTGAAAATACGACCAGTCAACAATATGTAAATTCCTTCAAAGCTAATAATCACCAAAACAATTGTAAAGCTACATAAAAGAATCTATTTTATGGGATTTAATATGACATGGGTAATATTTTTGATATATTGTTATACCGATAGAAAAGTGTTTGTCAACCACATAATTTTTGATTTCTAATGTTTCACTATGAAAAAAAAAAAGGCTCGAGGATGGATTGCACTTTCAACGTCGAGAACAAACTGATGGTCGGGAACGCATAAATAACACCTCAAGCCTCATAAATTTCCCTACTGGCATTTTATGCATAATTAAGAGAGAGCGTTGACTGATAACACCTCTGAATAGTAATGGCACACTGCGTACGAGATTTTGCCTTTGTCAGCTGTCTGACTCCGACCGTAATGCAAGCAATCCGTTGGAAGCTGGCTCGGCCATTTTTAGTTACTGAGTCCTAGCAAAAGACTTTAAAAAATAGCTAATTAACACAGACCAGGAGTTTTGGCTTGCTTCAAGTGAAAGCCTTGTGGTCTTGCATGCTGAATGTTAAACACTTTAGTCTCAAATTTGCCTGCGAGATTTGAGAGGGCGAAAAAAAAAGTTTTAATTTCCATTATGCATATTATGCACAGTTCTCTGTGGCATTTAGAAAAGGAAAATGATTCTGAACTCCAAAGATGCTACTCTGTATATATTAGAATTCCATCCCTGAAAAAGGCAATAGAAGGTTATAATATATGTAAACTCTATCACTAAAATCTAATGGAAGCTTTCACATCTAAATATGAAATTTACTTTAAAATAGATCCTACTATTCACAATCATGGACTGCTTCAAACTATTTACACCTGCCCTAAACTTTGTCTCTCAACAACGTGGTACAGCTGACATTTCAATCCCCCTAACTTCTTTGATGTTCCATGACCACTAAATACATCACTAATATCCTCTGAAGAAGCCGAGACGAAACAGATTTAACTCACAAATTTTTATGAAATCTCTTCCATTTGCTGGGGGCCATCCAATGACTAACTTGTGGAACGGGAACTCTATCTAGCCTCTATATCATTCAAGACCTCTCTTGATACTCCCACAAATCCATTTGTATTTTTCCACTCTCACTGGACTTTTTTGTCTTTTTTTTGGTTTATTTGTAGTAGGTGAACTATTTCTAGTTTGTTATGCATTCTATGCATTTAACAAGAAGACAAATATACTATATTTGCCAAAAAAAAAATCCCCCTCTCTCCCCTTTCTTTTTAGGGGTTGGCAAAAAAACCTATGGAGGAACCACATTCGGGGCTATCAATGCATTACTTTTAAATATTATCTGGTAAACCTGCCATGTAGGTTAAGGCAAATTTTGCTTTACAAGGACAGCATTCTGACTCTGTCTTTCATTTAAGAAACACCTTTTCCACCGTGTCCACAGGATACAAATGAAAATAAAAAAAAAGATACGATGACGCACATCATACAGTACCAATGTTATAACCACCCCATGATTGGTAAAAAATGATAAGCCCATTAGTGAACTGAACCAGGGAAAATTCAAACATGAACTGATATTTGCGTTGCCAATTTCTTGGTTGGAAAGGAGAACATCAGCTGTTAAGATGCAAAGCCAGCTGAAGTCCCACTAGCCATTGGGAATGATGCCCAATGTTTGCCTTAACAGGTCCACAGCTGATGTTAACTTTCCATTCACTTCAATGTGTATCTGTTAGAACCAAATAAACCTAAAATAAACCAATTAAGTCCAAATTGGTTTCAAAGGAACTCAACCAAATGTCAGATGTTCATGTCAGTTTTGTAGTTTGTCTGAATCCGAACTGTAACACTATTGCTTATTTGTATTAGGGTTTTTTTTTAACAAGTTGTTAACGAGATACCTTTGGCTAGTCCATTTTGAATATATCCAATTGCCTCCCAGCAGCCCAGCTGCTTGCTCTGTAATAATAAAGGACATATAATTAGGCTGACCTTTTCAACCAAGCAGATGAATAGGTAAACTTCAGTTCAGGTTTAGATATTCCAAACCCAAACTTTTTGCTTAAATTTGACGAAACAGACCTCAAACTTGCAAGCGTGTATATTCTCCAAGCAATTTAATGACATGGACAGGGCACAAAGAGGTAAAATGACCATTAAACATAAAGCAAAAGCCTGATTTGTGTACCCTTATGATTTACCTGATTTACCCCTCAAGAAGGGTCTGCCACTTACAATGTTCCAGCTGCCCAACACCGCCTCGGGATGGAATATCAATTCTGGTAGCCCGAAAACCCCTACACCTCTTTTGGGGGACACCACCTCCTGACATAAAGACTTACAGGGCTCCTATAGCACAGATGGGTGCACCAAACCAGAACCCCTGAAACACTCTTCTTGAGGACCCCAAACTGCCAACCCAAACCCACAAAATCTAGGCTTCTACAACAAGGAAACTTTCCACCCTTCCCCCAGAATACTTTCCCCTTCTCCCCTTGCCCCTGTATCATATTAACTCTTCCTTTGCCGTCTATGCACATATTAATGCAGGCTCTCTGCCTACATTACACTATGTTCCATCATTCTCCAGGGCTTAACCTAATAAATATAAAATAGAGACTCAATATACTTTTTGACTTTTGGAAAATGTTTATTGCCATAGCTTTTAATGTTTAAATAGTTATACAATAATTTAGGTGCATATATTTTCTAATAGCACCATCAAGAATTTTGTTTTTCCTGAAATTAGGTCCATCACAGAGCCCTATAATAATGACCTTC
Source organism: Pyxicephalus adspersus (assembly GCF_032062135.1). NCBI lineage: Eukaryota > Metazoa > Chordata > Amphibia > Anura > Pyxicephalidae > Pyxicephalus > Pyxicephalus adspersus. The sequence goes on along the minus strand of NC_092866.1, from coordinate 58,468,205 downwards.
TATAACCATCTGTACTGGTCATCAGTCATTATCTAAAATGCTTGACGGGTATATCCTTAAAGACTCTTAATAAGCATCTGACTTCCGAAATCCAGGACCTTAACTTTCCAAGACAGCCTTTTTCCACCTTTTATTAACATGGGGGAACCTTTGAACTAACTTTCAGGACATCAGGGAACTCCTACTTTATTTAATATATTCAAAGCTAACAGTATATTAGTGTGACACAAACATCTAAAAATGTTCCAGCTTTTTTTGGTTAACACTGTCAAGGACCTATCCCAGCTCTGCCAACCAAGATATTTACCAAAGAGGATCAATACATCATGGAAACATGACAATCTGGAGTACAGATGGTCAACCATAAAACCACATTGCAAATGTAGACCCCCAAAGATCTATAACGATGGAAAGTGTGGCCGGATTATCTCTGTTTATCCAAAATGGCACCTTTTTCATCTCAGTCTATCCTTTGTAATCCCACCAATTCTCTACTAAACCTGTCCCACTATTCTAAATATTGTCCACTGACACCCCTTTACCAACCCACCCAAGTCAAGCACCAATCCTCCTTTGCTTTACTCGGCTTAGGGTATTTAGGATTCAATATAATACTCTATGAGTTTAGCTCTTTGTTGCGTGTGGTATTAAATATGCCTTTATACTTATGTAAATCAGCACTGACATATTCCTGAAAAGAAAGCACTTATTGAATAAATACAGATGACAGAAGAATGTACTAATGGACAACATACAGAGGTTTTAATAAGGAGATAATTTGGTAAAATGAGTGCGGAATGTTGGGGACGATGTGACTGACAGACCCGTGGAACAATGAGTCGAATTTTCTCATTAGAAAGGAGAGACTGGAAAATAGAAGCTGAGAATGGATTATAATGATATTATATAGAATCCCTTAATGAACAGTATGTGAGCAATTTTGAAATGGGAAACAGATAACACTAAGCCAGAGCTATAATTGGAGAAACATATTTGTAATATGAGCTGTTAAAGATTTTGTTTAATACATCTTTGTTCTTGTATGTCAACAGTTGGCATAATAAAACACTTGCTACCATTAGAATACTGTGGCGCACAATTAGAAACAGAACTGGACGCAAAAAATAATGAATTTCATTTAAAAAACAATTCCAGGCGACATATGAGAGCAGCCAGTGAGTAGATGATGCCATCTAGGAAAGACTACAACTCCTAAAGCTGAAGTTTTTTCTGCTTATGTTTGGATTGCCTCGTGGAATCAGTATGGATTTTTTCCCCCTGTTGGAGCAAATTGATTGGTTTTTTTGCCTTCCTCTGGATCATGTATGTCTATAGGGTTTTTATGTGGGATATGTTTATTTCTTTAGTGGTTGAACTTGGATTTTTTTCAACCTGACTATGTAACTATGAGTTCCCGGGGTTCCTCCTTTTATTCCCTTATCGGATGCTAAGGAAATGATTAAATAAAGAAATCCAGTTTCAAAACATACCTGATTTAAAATCCAATTACATCAATGGTCCGATTTATTAAAGCTATCCAAAACTGGTGAAGAGGGTGAACATGAATTATCCAACAAACCTGGAATGGATTTTTTTTTAAAATGTTTTCTTTTAGTTGGCAAATGTTTTCAATTCTGAATCAAGTCCATTCTAGGTTTGCTGGATCGCCAGGTTCTCCCATGATAGTCTATTCTCGGATCTTGGAAATATAAATCAATAAATAAAACACTTTATGCCCTTAAGTCTTTAAACTTTTCTTTGCAATTCAGGCTGATGGGAGGGTTCAGCAGGGTTCCAAACTATCAGACTTGTTGGTAAATCTTTATTGACAAGACTCATGTTGTGTCATATGCAACGCAATCATTATACTGAAGTTTCCAATCAGGTTTAAATGAAGCATAAATACATAATATTATACACATGTTTGCAGTGCTTTGGGGCTTCTGATTGACCAATTACCAATTGGAAATTGATCAAATCAGTCAAGCACAAAAATCAGGCTTAAGTTTACAGAAAAGTAGGCAAATATAAAGAATCCAGTTGAACTCTATTGTGCATTTATTTAAAACTTATAGATTTAATTTACAACTAAGCCTTTTTTATCAGCCTCCAGTCTCCCCGATCATTGGAAGACCCAGGTCTGTAAAGTAGTCAGATATTACAAAATTACTGAGTGCACATTGGGATGGGTGATAGGAGGAGAAAATTTAGGGATTTAATTAGGGACACTAATTTTAGAAAAACCCTTAGGGCTTTATTTCAAGACTATTTACCCATTGTGTATTGTTCAGTGCCACTCAGGTCCTCAATCACTGCTCTCCACAATGCAAATTGAAGCTAAGACTCATTCTACCATGTAGTGACTAGCTAGTAAATGGTATATCATCACATATTGCATGAATAATTTCATGTCTTGCATGAAGAATGACGGGCAAATATCTGCAAAATCCTGGCTGAGTTTGCACGCACACTGCACCACAACTTATTTTCTCCAATTTCTGAATTTAGACAGTTCCCAGCATCCCTGCACTACAGTAGAAACCATGAGCCATGATTAAAGCTCTCGGAGACTGGAGGGGATACACTTTCATTAGTGAAGCTAGGTGATTGAGCAAACCTGAAATGGATCTAGTACAGGATTGATAACATTTGGTAGCAAATAGGAAATGACTTTGAAGAAATTTGTTTTAGGTTTGCTTCACTGAAATGTATCCAGCCTTGGAGAGCTTTACTAAATCAGGGCCCATGTGTGCAAATGAATAGGCCAGGCATTTACTTGCAGAAAGTAGATGGCAAACAGTTAAAAAGGCAGAGGTGTTGGCTAAGTGGATAGGTGCACAGCTTCATATAAACAGCGATATACAATGGGTTTATGCATTTCTGAATTCCAGTTTTAAAGGTTATACATATAAACATTAATCACCCTGGGGGGGGGGGGGGGGCATAGGGAGGTGCAAAGTGTGCCACTGTACGAGGGCCCCAGCCAATAGGGATACTTATGAAGCGCCAAGTCAATTGGACAGAAAGGGGTAGCCCAAGTTAGTTCTGCACAGGGACCTACTGTTGGCTACGTCTGCCACTGCCAATCACCTCTGTTGATTTTGGGTTTTAGTTGTGCTGTAATCACAAGCTGGTCATGGACCAAAACGCTGTGCTTTAACCACAGTAAAGAAAAAGTGGTCAATGTATTATGTACCATCTGGGTTAGAAAACAACTTGACTGAACATAAAAATATGTCTGCAAGTAAGACCGCTTACACCTACATATCCCAACAACCCAGTAAGTTTAGTTGAGGTCTTGTATTCAGACCCTGTGTCCTTCCTTGAAGACAAGGTAGATCTGTTAGCTTATATACTCTTGTTTACATGACAGATTCCCTTCAAGGTGACCCAAGTTTGCTTCAAGGCCATTGACCATTGCTTATATACCATAAACACTGATGCAAAATTATTTGTGGCATTAACTTTCTCATTATCCTTAGTCTAAATGGGTTAAAACCCTTCTCCCCATCAGTCAGAGGTAATCTATTTGCTCCATGAGTCACTTGGAACATGCATTAGCTTTGTTTAGGAATAATTATGATGCTCTTTTATAATTGGTGTCCGTAGCTGGAGCTCCCATAGACACCAGATAGGAAGCTTTGTAGAATGTTCTCAGTGGTATTAATTAATTTGAGATCATAGGCCCCGGTAGCCCTTTGAAACTCAACATGTGTGTGAGGCTTAGCTCTAAAGAGGTTGGAGACGGCGCTTTCAAAAGAGTTTACTAATTAATAAAGATTTTCTCAGTAATTGGACAAAGATAGGCTACGTGCAGAGCTCAGACATTACCAGAAAACTGTGGTATTTAACATCTCACATCTCCGTTTTATTTATGGGATTATCCCTTGAAAGAAATTTGTTTACCTGCTTTGAAGGAAATGCCAAGTCAGCAATTAGAAACTGTTAGAAAAAAAAAGTTGTAGGCGTCTATCTTCATATTGAGATTTATTTAAAGCAATGATAGACTCAAGAGATCCCCACAGCCTTACATTTTTGCTGTAGCTGTCAAGCATCCTTGATCTGCAGTGACAGTTGACTTTGGCAATGAGATTCTTTTGAACCCTTTTCCCAGGGTCGAATTGTATAGCCAACAAAGGCCCTTGCATCAGCTGGGAGAGTTTGCAGGGGTGGCCACCATTCTCCAGTAGCACATTCTGGTTTTGTACAGCAAACTTGTCAATTGACCAATACCATTATCCTCTCCAAGGCCCAAAAGGACAGAATGGCACGGGTGCAGGAAGATGAAATCCTGTGCATTTGGGACCCCAATTTATTTTTGGCTACATTTGCCACTGGTAACCATCTTAGAGGTTTTTGGGTTTAGTTGGTCTCTAATTTGGTGGAATTGGGGTATAGTTGGGCCTTAATCACAGCCTGAGACTGGTCCTTGATCAAACAGTTTTTACCTTAACCTTAGGGAAAAAAAGTAGTCAGTTTTTTGATGATACCTTCTGGCTTTGTAGGTAAGACCCTTCACACTCATGTATTTCAACAACCCAACCCAACAATTTTAACTTTATTGACTGAAGGGGGCCAAGTCCCTTTCTTCTCCAAAGTCACAATGGGAGGTGTTCATTGAGTTAAAAAATTGTGCACTTGGTATCCCTGTTTTTTTTTTTTGCTCAAGGCCCCTTTTTGTCTGAAAACAGCCCACTGTGTTTGATAGGAAATTTCAGAATTTGCAAAAAAATGAAAGAATGCGCTTCTGTATAGAGGGGGGGGGGGAGAGAGAATTAGCAATCCTGCATTCCATAAATGTTATAAATCTTCCTAAGCAGTGAAAAAGATGTTTGCTGCAATTTTCTGTATTGTCATAGGAAAAGTTTTATATTACTTCCTGCCCAGGTGACCACCCAAAAAGTACATTGACTGAACTTCCTGTTTACCACCCTCTTTGCTGCTGCATTTTCCAAATCTTGCAATGAAACAACAAAGCCTGGGGCAGGTTGATGGATTTTTTTCTTTTGTTATACAGATCTGATGTTTTCAAGTTTCTCTTTTTCCTATGTTGCTGACCTTCAGAGCTTTGCCTTTGTATGTTTGTTAGAAGAAATACAATCTGACAGCTTGTGGTATTAAAATCTGACCCAACCTTTAAGATCATTTGTTGGAAATCCTTCTTGATAATAACATCAATTCCACCTGGTGAATTCAGGCCCCGAGCCTTTAAATTACTTAACTCATAGACAAAATGCATCTACTTTCACAATACCAAGCATGCCATGTAAACACAGAGCATATTGGAAGAGTGTTTTTTTGGTATATTTCCTTAAATGTTGACTTACCTGTCACACTATGTAGGACATAATACCTCCCCTGATATTGTGTGACGCTTCCCCCAGCTCCTAGATTGTAAGCTCTTCGGGGCAGGATCCTCTCCTCCTCCTGTGTCCGTCTGTATCGGCCTGTCATTTGCAACCCCTATTTAATGTACAGCGCTGAGTAATATTTTGGCGCTATATCAATACTTTTATAATATAGTGGTCAAAAGAGAACATCTCTAGGTGCTTGGGGCCTTTTGAAATGTTTCCTTGCAAAAAAATTTGGATAGGAAGATAAGCCAAAAATAGTCTAGTACGTTTTCTCTTGCCTATTTCAGAATGGGCCATACTTGGAAGACGATAAACTACCCAACAGGATACCTTTTTTACTTTTAAGGCCATTTCAGACTTGTGGTTGTAAGGAACTTACCCGCCCTGCGAGCCTGCGGTGTCCCTGGGGTTCCCAGCCACAGAGGGAGACCCCTCAGTAGCAAGCAGCATAATAACCAAGGCTGCTCCTCTGCTCACAGCTTGTCTGTCTCTGCAGGCGGAGGGATCAGCCATTGGACTTAACCCTTGCTGTGCTGTATGATATTGAATAAAGCCTGATTTAAGGGTATCTGGAGTTGGTCGTGGTTTGTGTGCCCAGGCGCATCACAGTGGTTTACCACAGTTTTCTGCCACAGACCTAATCCCACTCCCATTCAACAAAATAGAAACGTTGGGAACCATATCGTATAACTGTGGTTTGGTTTCTAAAAGTCACTTCTGGCTACATTTAGTACTCTTGGACTAAGAGCCACACTCAAATTTATTCAACTGAATGGACTGCCACTCAATTCGAAAAGGTTGTCAAATGATGTGGCTGACACTAATAAAACACATAGTAGTTAAATAGCAGGAGTTAGGAGTTGTTAACTCTTCAGTTTTTGACAGCAAAGCTAAAGGGGGCCTTGAAGGTAACCAGTTTTACGGGATTAGATTTTCGCATGACCCACCTTGACCTCATTTAATCAGTTATTTGAAAAATGTTAATTCACTTTGAGACAAAATTGGGCTAAACCCTCAAATAAAGAAGGCACTAAAACAATAGACAATTCTTTAAAATGTCTAAGACATAAAAAAATAAAAAAAAATCCATATTAGCAAGTAATTAAACAATAGTCATTAATACCCTCAGTGTTGTAGACTTTCCTTTTAGCTTGTGGGGACACCTTTACAGGTTGGTCAAAGTTGCAGAGCCAATTCATGGTCATCATCTTCCAAGGTTATTTGAGAGGAAATCAAAAGCAATAAAACACAACAAAAAGATCTTATGACAAATACTTTATTGCTTCTCTTCTATAATCTAGTTCAACTTAATTTTCACTTTTTTGACTCCTGTATGTTCCTCACTCTTGCTTGAAAAAGATCTCAATCAGTCCCTATGTTGTCTCAATGACAGTTTAATTGGCCAATATTTTGCCTTGCCTGGTTTCTCTTTTCCCCCATGCCTTAAGCTTTCAATATATACTTTATTTGAGACTAAATTATAAAATGTTGTTGCTGTGCTTCTCCTTTTGGGTGATGGTTGGCGCTAACAGTATCCCATGCATAGCCTGCTAAAAAAATAACAGCACCCTGCCTCATCAGGACCAACCTGGCTAATACCCATATGTGATTCTGAGCTTTCATGTATAGAAGAACTGAAATCCTGAGGAAAGGTCTAGATGATATTCGAGGTCCTTCGGTCAGGAAATGAGGTGAGCTCCATCTGGCTTGCTGCAGATACTAATACACATGGGGTATTTATAATAAAGTAAATACCACCTTGCAATAGGGCAGGCTTAAAAAAGTGCAGCGTGCAAATGCATGTGGTTCCAGTACCCTACCCAGCCTATAGGGGTTCCCATAGGAGCTCCAAGCCAGTTTAAAAGGTGGTGCCCAAGTCAGCTCTGCACAGGGGCTCATCAATTTTTTCCATGATAAACTATTTTCCCTTCGAGAGCTTTAATAAATCAGGAAAAGCTTACACTACTCAATTCCCTTCCTAATTACCCCCCAAAAAATATTTTTCCCCAAAATCCTCTGGGTGGTGTTGTTATGTTGAGGCACGTAGCTGGCTTTTCCCAAGGATAAGTGGGGGCAATAGGGGTGCACTGAAATAACTCCATCCACAGAGCAGGGATTCTACACTGGCACGGTGAACTTTGAAGACCCCTGCCTAGCACTGCACATCCTTTCTGTGAACCTTGGTACTTTGTTCTTGAAATTTTGCTTAGTCCCGTATTAACATAATCAGCTGCAAGTAAAACGTTCTGGAGCATGACTGCTGGCTGAAGAGTATCGGATCTGTCAGCTATTTTTATCATCAGCTGCACTCATAAACAGTGAGAAATTTTTTTTTTGGATAGAGTAGAGAAGAATTAGAAGTAAAACATAGTATATTGCAACTTACAAGTCCTTAGATGTGGCTGCTGCATTAGTTTTCTCTTTTTTCAGGCTTTCTTTTACCTGGCAGTATCGCACAATCTGTCCTTGGGTGACAACACATCTGACTGGACTGTCTGGGGAAAGCACTAATGTCACACTAGGACAGGAAATATGTTACTATTACTAGCTAGGGACAGGTAAGTGGCCAGGCCATATTGATTAAATACAGTAGAGAATTGTAGCTCCATCAGCCTGTCTATGCTTTCTGGTAGGGGTGCTTAAATCACAGGACTGGCTGAACACAATTACCAATCTCTTGGCACTAAAGTGGTGCAAGAATTATACTCTGAAATGTGTCTGATAAGAGAACCAGTCATTGTAGATATATATCAGCTGGCATTGCTGTCCTAAAGAACATCCCTATTAGCCTGGATGTGTCTGGCTTTAGGTTAAATCCTGGATCTGGACAAGCATGCGGCAAATAAAAGTCAGGCACAGAGCAACAGAATGGCGGCCAGACCCCCAGAATTTTTTGATTGGCCAGGTTGGGATGACATAACCTCCGCTCCTGCATGCCGGAGTTCATTCAGTCCCCCGAGCCCCAGGGGATATCAGAATCCCTGGCATAACCCGGCATCCTGCACTGAGCTGCGCATGCAAAACTCAGCGTATTTACAAAAGAAGACTGGGATCAGGCAGGTAAGTATGTTTTAATGCAAAAGGGGAAGTAGGGAAAGATAAGTTTTGGTTGAGAGAAGAGAACCTCAGGACTTTAAAGGCAATAATTCACATCATTGTAAAGGAAAACATATAATATTAATTCATTGATAAACTTTGATAAAATTACATAAAAAAACATGATTCGATCCTTACAGTCACATATCTAATCCGTTTTAGGTAGGTGGGCACTAAACGTTCAACGCGTTTCACGGAGCAGAGTCTGCTTCCTCAGGAACAAAGCAACCTACAATCAAAAAAATTATCAACATCAAATAATTACATTTCAGAAAGATTGTTTGACTTTTGAATAGTTAATTTACTCACAACTATCTCCACAAAGGCTCCCAAATTTAGGCACCCAGATCAACCAAATGATCCTTTCTTCTGATTAAAACATCTATCGTTTATAAAAAATCTACTGGCAAGAGGCAACAGGGCAATAAAAACCCTTCCTGCTCGCAATTTTGTAATGCGGAACTATAGCTTGTCCAAAGAGCTCAGCACATGGACCCGTCATGCAACAACAAAACTCTCCTTGGTCATGAAAAGGTTAAAAACATTGCCGGCCCTCTGATTTTTGTCCTGCAGATCACGTATTTCTTTTTTTGATTGTGGAAGATCCAATTCTTCCTTTGCTGTAGGCAACTTTCTAAAATCATCCAGGACGCAGGGAAGTGAAGGCTTCTCCGACCGTCAGGAAATGCCCCACCGACCGGTAGTCCGGCGCTCACTGCTTTTTGTTTTTTCATTTGACTGTTTGGATTAGATGGAAGATGCGGTGACAGATGGTTTCACACTGACCTCTGCCGGAAGGAATGAGCTGAATGATTTTGCTGCCAAAGCTAACTCCTAGCCATGTTGTGCAGAGAAAGGGGAAGAGGGGGGCGAAGGATAAAGAGACGGTGAATCCCCTCACCATATTATAAATTGATCAGAATGAAGGGTTATTGTATTTTATGTCAGACCGGGGTGATCAACCTTGTTCTGTGGAATAATGCAGCGTGCGTTTTTATATTGTTGTAGAAGAATGCTGTGTGTTGTTTATACAATGACTGCTCCGAATTTATCTTTCAGAGCGACACTAAAACAAAAGATGGAGATTTTGGAAATTTAACCCTTCTTGCATTCTAATTCTGTCCGTATTTCTACATTTTACATTGTAGGCCTATAATTCTTAGACATACCTCACCAAAATATGTCCAATATTTAATAAATTTAATAATAAACTTTAAAAAAAAAAACACAAAAATCTGTTAGTGAAACATGTAATGTAACTGTACAGTAGCATGTGTAATATATATATAATATATTATATATATAATATAAAGATTTCTTTGAATTGGACTCAATACAGCTTTTTTTATTGAAGCCAATACAAAATTATTTGAATTTCCCGCAGCTCCTCCCGCCTGCACCGACGCATGCACTGACATCACCGGGAAACCCCGGTGATCATCTCTGTAGTTGCCAGCTGGAGATCAGAGGAAGAAGACATGTCTCCAGGACCTGCAGGGACCAGCAGGATGCCGGGGGACACCAACGGAACAAGGTAAGTGGGTTTTTTTATGTTTATAGCAACCCTGAGTGTGACTCGGGATTACCGCTTTTTGCATGGAAAATCCACTCCAAGTCACACTGGGGAATACCACTAGGGGGGTTAAAAAGGCCTTTAAAACAAGATAAATACATTTCAAATGCATCAAAAGTTGTGCAAAGTCTTACAGCTTTAACAGAAAAGCCTATTGTGTGCAAGCATGCTAAAAAGAAGCCTTGATCTTTGTGAGGAAGCAGTGGTCTCTTTACAAAGGTCTGACACGCCCCCTGCTGAATCAGAGACAAAACTATCCAATCAGCCAGGATCATGAGCTTTGATGATTGCAAGACATAGGTCTGAGACAGTAAGGGGCGTGTCTGACCTCTGCAGAGAGACAGCTGCTTTCAAACAGATAACAAAGCTCCTATGCTGCTAGCTCCTTTTCTAACCAGACTGTCTGCTATACCTGGATTAAATTGAACTGATATAAACTTTGTTTTGTCATCAACATGTTTGCATGATTGGAATAGTCATATCATACAAAAACAGCTAAGGTATCATTTGTTGGATTATGTGTATCCTTAATACTAAAAAGCCATCCATGAGCTTCAGCCAAGTGACTGTGCCTAGGCAGAGATGAAGTCGTCTGTCTGCTACAGGCAGAAGGAAGCAATTTCCCAGTCCCCTTTACTCTTCAGTGATCAAATTGCACAAGGCCATATCTCTGAACTGCCCTTGATTTAGGGGACTGCCACTCTTTCTGATCCTAGACCCTCTGTTACCCTCGATACCTCTATAAAATGTATTCTTTAACTATTACATAATGTAAACCTTCATCCAGCTGTTTATTGATTCTAGTTCAATTTTTAAAAGTAAAGATAAAAAAGGAAACATAAAAAGGCACTTGTCGTTTAACCAATCATTTTTCTCAGACTCATTTTTTATGGTTGCTAAATCTGAACGTGGTAGGGGGAGTGTCAATTGCCTATACTTTGAGAAGTGTTCCGAAAAGGTGGGAGGTATGAACAGTTAGAAGCTGGGGTAATGGCTGATCTGGGGATTTTTTCTTTCTATTTCCAGGGATTATTGAATACAAAAAATAACAACAAGAAAATTGGGGGCAAATATAAAGTGGGGCCCCCGAAATGCACAGCACTCCAGCTCCATGCACCCTTTTCCATTCCGCCAATAGGAATCCCAGAAAAGGTAGGAAGCCCTTAGCAGTTGCCCATTTTTCCTTCTAATGAGTCCCCTGAATACTACCCGGGATTTGTTATTTGATACTGTTATGCACACTCAGTAATTGGTAGGTAATCATCCACCATGGGGTTACTATCTACTAGACCACATGTCTGCTGTTGGATCCCAAGCTGTCTTTACAGTGCACTGATCAATATCATCTGGCAATTAAATTCAGATAAAATAATCAATATTGAAATGAATATTTTATATTATTAGAGGAATTCCCCTAAAATGGACAATAGAGACAAGAGGGACTTAAAGGGATGGTCCCATATAGCGTTGGCGCATGCATTGGACATGACTGCAACTATCAAGCCACCAGGTGATCTCTGACCGCCAACTCTCAAGCTGAAAATTTACCCTTGAAATAGGAAAAAACAATGAATAAAAAAAAATAACACCCAATAAAAAAGAAAAAAATAGAACATTTTTCATATAAGTGACTGTACAGTGTACAGCGTCCGTCGTTGACTAAGCAGTTTGGCTGCTTTGCAAATCCAAAAAATCTTTGGCCAGCGAACGCACACAATTCCCCCCCTTCCCTTTCTCATGGGCTGCTCTTTGACTTCCGATTGGCTCCGAGGTTCCCTGCGCACACAATGCAGGCTGACTGAGCCCACTCACGCAGGACGCCTCTCACAATAGCCGATTGTATACTGAGCCATGTGGCAAATCGACTGAGTGCTGATCAAATGCCCCCCGCTGAAAACGTGGCGCGGCTTGTAAGTTCCCTTCTGTTAGGAGACAACCGATTCACAGCACCCTCTCCCTTCATCCTTTGTTCCCTCACTTCCTCCTAATGCGTCGGCTTCAAAGCCTCGGCGTCTGCCAGTACAAGGTTTGAAGACATTCCCTTTCCAAATGAAAAAAAGAAAACAGGAAAAAAAAAGAAAAGTAGGCTAATGCTTTGTGAAAGATTGGAGTTCAGGGCGTTCAATGTGAAAGCTCCGGGGAGGGGGCCAAATAAACATTTGTCCAGGATGAAGATGCACAATGTTCCAAAAAAAATGGAATTAAGGGCAGTGTGACCTATTTAAATGGACCTTGGTGTGAAGGTACATGGCTCATATTATAAAGAACAAAGAAGAATTCTGTGTTTTCCGGAAGCAATGAGATCATTCCTGGAAGATAAAACCAAATTTAAAACAAAACTAATTCCTTTGTATGAGACGTGGGGTGACATACCGTGATCTAAAAATCAGAGAAATGTGAAGATTCATCAGTGAATAAACAAAGGTCATTGAGTTTGTTGGGTCCCAATACCCCTAGGGGCCCATTCACACATTTGGGAAAAGGGCCGGTTGCCTGGAAGGCAGGGAGACCTGCATATTATATGCTTGTGCAATGCCGTGCCAACAATTCCTAAATTATTACTATTTTTATTTGTATTTATATAACGCCAACATGTTACGCAGCGATGTACAATAGATAGGGGTTACAAAAGACAGACAAATACAGACAGAGACCCAGAAGGAGGGGAGGACCCTGTCCTGAAGAGCTTACAATCTAAGAGGTTGTGGAAGTATCACACAATAGGAGGGGGGATATGGAATGGAGGGTAAGTAATGAGGGTTAAGAGACAGGTAGGCAAGTTTGAAAAGATGGGTTTTAGGGGCTCTTTTAAAGTGGGAGCAAGCTGAATAGGATGAGGAAGACCATTCCAGAGAGTGGTGGCAGCTCTAGAAAAGTCTTGGAGCCGTGCGTGTCGTGAGGTTATGAGCGAAGAAGTGCACTTCCATTACATTGCAATAAAAAATAAGCTCTGCCAGAAATGGTGCATGCAGATTTATTTCTCTGCTTTGCTGCGAAGGCAGCAAGTAAATGGGCTGCTTAATGAAACCGTCAGTACTGCATTGCCTGAATAGTACACACTTACATTCCAATAGCGCATTTGTGCAAATTGGGTTTCTAGCAATTAAAATGCATTTTTACCTATCTTGGTGAAAAAGGGGATAGAAAATGAAAGTCAATATCGAAGGGGTCAAGCCGGTATGTGCAAAAAAAATTCTCCAAGACTAGAGAAGATAGACCATCATGGGAGAACCTGGGTAATTCAGAAAACCTGGGATAGATTTCTTAAAAATCACTTGCTAGTTGGCAAACATTTTCAATCCTGAACTTAATCCATTCCAGGCTTGTTGGATCGCCCAGGTTTTTCCATTCTAATTAATCTTCTCCAGTCTTGAAGAGCATTGATAAATTAGATCTAAAGGCATGGGATGCAGGGTAGTGCATTGCTTTGCAATTTATGCCCCCACTTTTTTCCCAAAGTGCTCCTTTTTATTTAAATCCATCCTTCTGTATGGCTGTGTACACACGTCCGATGATTCCAAATATGAACGGTTGGGAGAAAATCTGACATGTGCATAGCAGTCAACCATCAGGACGTATCCAATAATGACTGACAGTGAGTGACGGCAATACATGTCAATGGAGGAGAACGCAGTCACCATAGAACAGAATAGTGCTGTGTACAGCACTCGTTCATTCATCTATCACTCCTTGGAAACTATCACAAATAGATTGAACATGTGTACGCTGCCGAATACTCACCGACACTGCTGGTTTAGCTGGCCTGTTTGCATGATGCTTGACTAGCTTCAAATTCTTCCACCAGCTTTGACAACCAAATAACATTTTTTTCCTGGACAGTTTTCTAAATATTGTAAAAAGATCGTACATATAAATAAAAATACTATAGTAAAATAGAAAAAAAAAAAAAACAACTGTAATTGTGAAATTTAAACTATCTATTTTAACCATATACTTTTCCTATTGTTATATTTTAACAGTGTTTATTATGCTATTATGTATCCTAATATATATATATATATATATATATATAATATATTTATGGTTCATATTTGTATACTATGGGCCTGATTTAATAAAGCTCTCCAAGACTGGAGGGGATACACTTTCATCAGTGAACCTGGGTGATCCAGCAATCCTAAAATACATTTCTAAAAGGCCACTTGTTTGGAAATGTTTTCCATCCTGGACCAGATGCATTCCAGGTTTGTTGGATCACCCAGCTTGACAAATGAAAGTGTATCCTCTCCAGCCTTAGAGAGCTTTATTAAATCAGGCCCTATATCATTATTATGTAATATTTATATTATAACAATTCTAAATAATAATATTAATTTAATATAAATATAAAACTAAGAATTAATTGAGCTTCCCTTGTATATTTTATTTCTTATTTTATCCACCTCTTACCTCGGATTAAGCTCCACCTTCTTTTTCTTTCATTTTTTTCAGGTCCTCGGAGAGTACATTGTGTCTGGGATTCCGTTAGCCAAAGAAAAAAGCGCGAACAGGTTGAAGCTGTTCATTTAAATGCAGAGGTACAAAGCATGACTTTTTGTTGAAATAATTGTCTCAGGCCCTTAGACAATTACCATCCATGCTAATTAGGAAAAGATTAATTCATCGAGCTTAGCAAGAGCTAAAAGTAACATCTGTTACCTCGGAACTTATCTTTTTTTTTCTTCCTTTTTTTTTTTTTTTTTTTTTTAGCATAAAAGGTTAACTGTTTTTTGGAATAAATCACATCACATTTATACATTAAATGTGAACTATAAATTTGTCAGCCGTATGAAGCTATGTAAGGCTTGCTGAGTATATTAGTTCTTCAGTATCTAAATAGAGGGAGCCAATCACAGCTGAGCTTGTGCAAGAATCTGAATGCCTAATTTGGATTTATTACAGTTATTATAGTAGGATTTGTTTGTTGCCAGCCCCAGATTAGTTAGAATCACAGTAACAGGAAAACAAAGACAAAAAAGGGGCTTTTTGGGCAAAAGTGTAGTGAACATTTACTTTCAAAGTGCAACAATTACAATAGTAGTAGTATAGTAATTATTAAAATTGTACCAAAAAGTGCTAGACATATAACTACTAATCCATTAGTAATGGTGATAAATAGGAGTTCACAAAAAAAACAAACGGTCGTTGGTGCCCGACGCGTTATAATGTTAACAGCTTCCTCAGGGGAAGCGGAGACATATAGCGTTATATGCAATTATTGTAGATCTTTAATAATATTAATTCCCTAAAAAGGCAAAATGTGTAGTCCTGAAAGGGTTTATTTTTTGGTTTATGAGGGAGGCTTGCCCAACAGGTCGTTCTCTCTGTGTTGTAGGTAGGGGAAGGGAACTACCCTGTAATATCTGGTTGGAAGCAGCCTTATAAGTAGGCTGGATCCATTCAGTCTCAAAGCAGAGTAGCACAAAGCAAAGTGTTTTGACTAAAGGATTTCTAATCAGAATCCATTCTTATACACTCATCAAGCCCTCCAAGTGCATGGGGTAGTTTGGGTATTTGGCACGGGTATTGCCCATAGAATCCCTTTCACCATCATGTTTCCAGTGCATAGTGGAGAACAGAAGCCAGCACCTGATGCATAAAGTGATACATTACAGACATGATATTAGACATAAGACGAGAAAACGAAGGACTAATTATGGTCTAATTATCTCTTAGACACGGATGGCGGGATATACGAGTTTCTCACAATGTATATCATTATCACTCCATTGTGGGATGGGAATTGGAAATATTATATTTATTCTTAGTGTGACTTGCTAATAGCTGTGTAGTGAGGGAGGATGCACATCAGCAGGAAAATTCAATAATTAGATTAACACCACTGGCGCTGGATAAGATTTCGGTCTTTCGTTCTCCACCGATATTTACCTTCGCCTTTACTTTAAAGGTAGAACCCCAGAATCTGCCTTAAGTCCGACAGCTCCATTGCCAGATGACTTGCTGCAACCTACTGCTCTCTGATTTCACTCATACTAATACGAATTGTATCCAATGGAGTCCATTGACACATGTGCAAGCCTTGATGAAGAGTCAGAACCCCGAAATGTGTTGGATGGATTGTATTGCTTTAATGTAAACTCAATAAATCTGTCCTCCACCCTTCTCTTCATTTTTTTTTTACAATTGTACTGGCTCCTCTCCTGGACTGAAAATTCTTCTTTGATTTTACTGTACACTGTGAGCTCATAATGCACATTTAAGATTGCAGCACGTCAGATTAAGGCTTCCTCAAGTCCTGATTGGAGGACATCCAGCATTATCTAGCCCCTCTCTCCCCAGCATGACTGTCCCTTTAAGGTCTTTCATTAACTGAGGACCATTTCAGACCCACTGGACCTGATTTATTAAAGCTCTCCAAGACTGGAAATGTTGGACTATCATGGGTAAACCTTGGTGACCCAAGAAAGCTGCAATGGATTTCTCAAATTAATTTCCTATTATTTGGCAATTTTTTTAAATCCTGGACCAGATCTATTCCAAGCTGTCTTCTTCAGTCTTGGAGAGCTTTAATAAATCAGACCCACTGTGGCATACCACATGGTGCAGCTCCCCACTGCACAGCAAACTGCTGCAACAAAATTTGCACATTTATGCAGCTGTCGCAGATTTTCAGCAGCTGAGTAACAGTCCCACAATCTGTCTCAGTCTCATGTTGCCGTATGCAAAAAGAGGGTTCCTGCGTCTCCTATTTAGGTGAATGGGAGAGAATGAGACTATGAAAGCTGCAGCTCGCTGCAGGTATAAAATTAAAGCACATAACACTTGGGCAATAACCAGGGTGGTCTGCATACTAATACCCTCTACCTAGAAATCTTCTCTCCATTAGGGTGGCCTGATAATATTAGGAACTCTATAGTGCAACTTTTGTTGTTTTGCCAAAAAAGATTTCTGGACATTCTCTATGAATAACACCACAATACACCACACTGGTGATGTTTTCAGGAAGCTTTGTACAATGCATGATGGCCTTTCCCACCAGCCATTGCTTGCTTGCATTGCATGAAGAAGCACAGAGACCTGTGGGCACAAAAGGGAGAATCAAATGGCCACTTGGACAGTTATTTTCTGAACAGGTGTCCCCATCGGTCCCCAGTCAGATGATGAAGGGGACTCTGTACTGTTTGATCATCATTGTGGCTCCCATGCATAGTGAGATTGAAGGATCCAGCACCTGATAATTTGGGGGAATAACATGAATGCAGATTGACCCTTCATTTCCCTGGAGGTCCCAGGGCTCGTTCGTGGGTGTGTGGCTTTCGTATTTTGGCGAATTTGCACTTAACAGTCACATGCATATTTTTTTCTTGGATAATGAAATGTATTTGCTTCATTATTGACATTTTATTTATGGTATACATTTTTACTTAATTGCTTGGAGTATTCAGGTTCGGGAATCAAGTGTTCAGGTTCAGGGATTGAGTGACCACATGTGGTTCAATCACTCACTCTGCAATACTGGTTTTTGAGAACCAACATATGAACATTTGGCAGCTGCTGGCAGTAGACAGTACTAGTACTGCTCACTAGTACTAGTACTAGTACTGGGGCAATGACGGCCCCATAGCTTGGCACAGCATTAAGCAATATGAAGCTAGCAGGTGGCAGCGTCCTGATCAATTTCAAAACAGATGTCTGCTGTGGTGCAAGGCAGTGAAATGATCAATATTTCCCAAATGATTTTTGATCAGGGAATTATTGATACATTTTTGGATTGGGAATATACTGACAGTGAATGCCTAATAAAAAGCTTACTTGGCTCCTTGCCAAAGGTGAAAGGAACAGAGAGAGGGGTGACCATAGTCCCTTGAAAGGAGTTCTCCTAAGGGATCACAGCTTTGTGATTCCCCTTCGGATTTGACATTTTTGTTATGAATTGTTTATCTTCAGCCCAACTACACCACTGAGAATAAGCTAAGACCACAAATCCTCAGAAAATACTTTTTCCTGGAAAGTAACAGCCATAAGAAAGTGATAGTTTGATCCCTGTCCATTTTTTTACTCCTTTGTCCTATGTGGGAGAATAATTGTTACTTCCTGTCTTATGGACACTAAAGCTGCGTACGCACATTCAATAATTATCGTTGGAAAGAATGACGAACGTCCGACGAACAACTGATTGGCCAAAAATCGTTCTAAAAAAAAGTGACCATCGACGCGGACGAACGAGGATAGTCATTGGAAATGAACGACCGCGGATCTATTGGACAACGATCGTTCACCATCTATCGTGTGTATGGTCATTCAGTGATCGTGCATATTCCGAGCATGCATGATGAATGAATGTTCTGTACAGATGCTTTACTGTATTGTGTTCATGTGTGTATATATATATATCTATATATATATATATATATATATATATATATCTCCATATATCTCTATCTTTATATATATATATTCTATATTTATATATATATATCTATATTTATATTTCTCTTTATATCTATCTATATATATATATATATAAAGTCTATCTATCTATACGCCACTTCCTGTATCGTTCAAATGATCGCATCTATCGTGTACAATATCATTGAACGATTGTGTCGTTGTCTGCATGTACAGGATCGGTGCTATACGATCGTTCAAAGATATCATGCAGGATCGTTGGTCGTTTGTTGGTCATTCGTTTACCAACGATAATTATTGGAAGTGTGTACGTAGCTTAAGAGGCGATCTCTTGAAAGAACAACCCCTCCTAGACAGTTGTCACCACAATAGATGCCCATATTGGAACATCGCCTGGACTACTTGCACAAATATGGCACTAGTAAGGAAATTCAGGCTGTTCACTTAGTAACATGAATTATCTTCCTTTATGGGATATTTCATGTAACTTAGTGAATGGGGTTCATGTTATAAAAACTATCCAATTAGGTGCAGGGAAATCTAAAAGGTGAGAATTTTATCCTGCGCATGATTTGACGGTTGAAACCAGCAGAGCTTGCAAAAAGATTATTCACTTTGCTATGTGAACAGGCTAATTTCAGTTAGTACAACAAAACCGAAAAAATGAAAAATAGGACTTTAAAGGTATATAGCATACCAATGAATTGAGACAATTATTAAAAAACAGACACTTATTTCCTTTAAAAACAATATACATAAACATATAAATGTCCATGGTCTTAGTACATAGTGGGTCCTACGCGTTTCACAGACTGGAATCCACTTCTTCAGGTACTACTTTGAGCACAGCTTTTCATTTTTTGTGGATAAGTTCATGCTGTTCTCTCAAACACCAACCAACCTAATGTTTATCCTCTCCCTCCTCTTCATAGGCAGTGGAACAAGTTCATATGTGATTCTGTGACACAGGTATTGGATTTGTTGGACAACAGTAATTACTCCTTACAGTAATTACTACTTATAGGAGTTGAAGGAAGTGAATATCAATTATTGAAACTGAACAGAAAGGGAAAGATTTCTCTTGATTGCATATAAGTAAAGAAATGTTGCAGGGATAAACATTAGGTTGGTTGGTGATTGACAGAAGAGAGTGAACCTGTCCACATTCACAGGACTGAAATAAACTGTGCTTAGAGTGGTTTTTGAAGAAGGGGATTCAAGTCCATGAAACGCATAGAACCCACTTTGTACTGGGTCCATCGCAAGTTATATGTGTGGGTATGATAAATGTCTTTAAAGTCCTATTTACCATTTGTTCCCTTTTTTTGTAATACCATTAGGATGTGGCATAGTCAACTAGGTTAGGTAAGGGTCAATATTGTTTGTAAGTTCAGTTAATCAATCAACCATGGAGTGATTGGGCTTGTTTAATTAACGTTAAGAAAGACAGATTATCATGGGAGAACCTGGGTGATCCAGAAAACCTGAAGTGGATCTGGTCCAGGATTAAAAACATTGGCCAGCTAATAGAAAATCATTTTTGAGAAATCTATTCCGGATCTATTGTTGGATCACTCACACTTCTCCCATAATAGTCGATCTTCTCCAGTCTTGGAAAGCTTTAATAAATATTGCGTGCGTTATGACATAAAAAAACAAAAAAAATCTGGCATGCATCATGTTTTTTGCAATGCCACTTAATGCGCACCATGGTGAGTCCCTTGTGCACTTCCATGCAGTGCATTGCAGTTACTGGAATATATTGCACCATGGTGCATACATTGATGTCCTTTGTGTTACTTAATTACAAAGTAATACTTTATAATAATATTAATAGTAATTATAATACTAATAAAACATAATTTTAAATAAATAATGACCTAAAAATATATTAAGTTCACTTTGTATCCAATATGTAATAACAATACATTAATCCTTGCATTTGATACATAGGGTGTTGTCCATAGCCCACCATATCGCGTCCTTTTTTCATGATCCTTCCTATTCTACAGACAGAGCATCTGCAAGCTGATTAGTTGCCATTAACAACATGACATTTTTCTAGCGCACTTTCTACGTGCGTTTGGCGTCCTTTCTTCTGCAGCGAGGATATTCAGCATATCGTAGTATTTTTATTTCTTTTTTTTATGTGTGTCAGATAAAAGAAGCACTCGCGGGCTGGTAAACACGCAGAACTATACAATTCACCTTTGTCGGTGTGAAGATTTTATTTGATGTAGAGATGCGGTCTCTCTTGAATAAGATTTCCCCCCAGGCAGTGCAATCTTGCAGATTCGGCTGCCGTACAACCCTTCTGAGTTTATCAGATCCTCCGCTCCTAACATGAACATTTGGATGAGATTTGTGCAGAGAGGGAAGCGTCTGCGCCCAATAAACATTTTGACAATACAGAACAGACGAAGGCTGCTTGAATATTCATACGGCGGCCCTGGTAGCAGCGATCCGGGGCCTAGAACTTTGGAAGGGACGCCGTGGAAGGTATTGAACGTGTCATTTATATAAAATATATGGTGCTGGATCTACCTGTATTGCAGAGACACCACTATAAAAAGAATGCGCGTTGTCATAAATAATCTTATCACCTGGAAAGAATGTAAAGACATTTTGGGCTTATTCAGCCGTATGTGCAAGCAGTTTTGCCGTCTAAATCTGCTTCCAAAAAGTGGCTACCGTTCACGGTTTCCTATTCCTTATTTGACAAATGGTAGGAGGTGGCAAGGGCATTTTTCCAGGAGCTCCATATAGCATCCAGGGTTGACGTGCCGCCTCTGTTTTCTCCATAGAGTTTAGGCTGCTTACACATGCCCTTAAAAGCATTCGCAAATGCCTGAAAAGCATGCTGACACCTAGTGTTGAACAATAGGTACCCCAGGAATGATAAGCACCCAATAAAATGCCCCTAATATGAAGCAACGATTTGTGGTACACACAAAAGCAGTGATGGATTAAAGCAGAACAGAAACTCCACTTTGCACCAATCACTAATCAATTGCAGGGTGCCACTTTCTTTCTTCTCTTCTTTTTCCTTTTTATGATCTTTGGCCATATCGATTGGCCATAGTTATGTCACTCCTGTGCAGAAGTTATTCTTGGCATGCGCAAGGGAAGCCAAAAGTGCCAGGTTTCCCTAGGTTTAGTGCAAGGTTTAGTTAAGCTGCACATGTGCAGCTCAACTTTTTTGGCAGTTTCCCTACGTGATCAGCAGGTAAGATGAATCATTAAAGAAGAACATTGCCTGCAAAAACCTCCTGCTGTGTAGTTTTCAAAGGGGGGGCCAAAAATAGGAAAAGGAGAAAAGACGGCTTTTTAGAGCAAAATTAATAAATTAGTTTACTTGTCATGTTTATTCACAGACTCTTCAACATATTTCAAAATAACATATGTACAAAAAAAAAAAAAAATCCATAATTATTCAAGGTATACAGAGTATTAAATTGTACAGTACTTCTAGTAAGGTTATGTCTCGACCCGACGCGTTTCGCCTTTTGGTTTTCTCAGAGGATTTTTTAGACTTTAGTTCTGTAATACTGGGGTGATGGTATTATTACATGTATGGTTAGTTATGGATTGTACTTGACTGGCGTTCTTGTTGTGGTGTTGTACTTTGGGTTCAGAGTTTTGTTTGTCCCATAAACTGAAAAATGTATTTCATTTAGAAAGAAGTATACATGTTGTGTTTCTCTCTGAATAGGGATTATTGTTGGGTTCGCAAAAAGAGAGCAGATCAGTCTAAGCCAAGGTTTAAGGTGATGGGATGTGTGAATAGGTACTTTGTTGATATAGTTTTGTTTAAATTTGTTTTTTGAACTGGCTGCTGGCTGCTGACAACCTGCTGTTTCCACTACTTACCAACGTCAGATTTGCGATATTACTCATACCTAAGCTGAATCATACAGGGTTCAACCCCTTCATTGCTACTTCTTCACTAGGGATGAGCGAGCAAAGTTATTAAATTTGGTCTCGTGGCGAATTGGGCCGTTCTTGCTTACCAAACATGTAGGCGAGAATGGCCTTTGTAAATTCGACCGGCGAGACCAAATTTTTGGGACCTGCAAGACCAGTCAGGGGAGCGGAGCTGTCAGCACCTCTTCCCTGATTGCTCTTGCAGCCCTTTACTAGTTTTATGTGTTCCTGAATAGGGTTTCTCTATCCAAGAACACAGGAGTCCTCCGCTCTGCTCCCCTGATTGCTCTTGCAGCCCTGTATTATGTGTTCCTGGATAGAGTTTCTTCATCCAGGAACACAGTGTGAGTCTCCCTGGCTGCTTATGAATGAATGCAGCGTGGGAAAAATCTTTTGATTTTTCCCACAGCGGCATTCATTCATAAACGCAACCCACATGACTCACTGAGCGGAGGACTACTGTGGCTGCATTTATGAATGGAGCCGTGAGAAATCCCCGGGCACTACAGGTCAGAATGAGGGCTTGCCATAATTTTGACCTGTATTGCCCGGGGATCACTTACTGACAGGTGGATTCCCACGGCTGTATTTATGAATGCAGCCGCGGTAATTCTCCTATAGTGATTTCCTGGATTTCCGATAGTTTCTCAAAATTTCAAAGAAATTTTGCGGACTTATCAGGACTTCAAGGAAATTTTTGCAGGAATACCAGAGGCATTCTCACTCTTCCCTACTCTTCACTGCCAGTGATTTGTGTTAAACAAAACCATATCAACTAATTACCTATTCACACATCCTATCACCTTAAAAACTGTCTTGGACTGATCTGCTCTCTTTTTGCAAATCAGTCCCACCAAGATATACTTTGTGTTATCACTGACTCCGTTGCCTCCTTGTTATTCTTTAACATTTTGATGGTCCCATGAACCTAAAGTTTACCTATTATCAGACATGCTGCATCTTCACCTGCAGGCTAGAGCGTGCCTAACTTGTGCATATTGAGGTTGAAATGTCGCTTCCTGCCCCCCTTTGTAATGCAAGCTACAGTATATGTCATCGATTTCCTCCTTGCTCACCTTAGCCGACCCATCTTCCATGTTATTCTGGCCATTTCCTTTTTTTGGTATGTTGCACACGGTTGCAGAGCAGCAGTCAGCGGAAAGCAAGGCTCCCTTCTGTCCACGCCTGCAAGGCTGTTGGTTTTGAAAAGGCTTTTACACTTCACCGGCGGACAGCAGATGAGCCGTCTTTTCATGTGTACCGTGCAGAACCATGAAAGGAGCTGCAAAGCTCGGGCTGGGAGAGAATGACAACAGCCATGAATGGAATTAATATTGATTGGCTGTACTGCACCTATGGATGGTGGGACTTATTTATCTCCAATGATCTATATGTGCTAATAAAAGAATGATTGAAATGTTCACTTTGTAGGTGAATGTCAAGAGGGAGCGAACAGGTAGAAAAGGCACAAATGAATACAGTTTTGTAATTGGGAATAAATCATTCAATGGATTTATTTGAGGAGCAAGCAGTGTATGTGCCTGAATTGGATCAAGTTTTAGCTATTAGTAATTTACTGTACAGCTGCATACAATGGGATAGGGAGGGCAGGACTGGCATGAAGGGGAGAGCAGAGGGATGATTTCATCAGTCTGCCTCTCCTCTTTCACTGCCCAATCAGCAATCTCATGTAACAGAGAGGTAACAAAAATTGTTATCCCCAATTCTCAAGCTATATTCAGACTGGTGGTGAGGTTGTGATGCAGTTAACGCTTCCTGAACTACTTTCTTGATAGTGTGTAACCCTCGGTAGCCTATGGATAATGAATTGGCATAGTAGTGAGCCCTGGTTCTTTAAAATAGAGGATGGGTGTTCTGTATTATTCAAGCCTTATACATATTATAGATTGATTGATTGC
The DNA here is from genome assembly GCF_032062135.1 of Pyxicephalus adspersus. Taxonomy (NCBI): domain Eukaryota; kingdom Metazoa; phylum Chordata; class Amphibia; order Anura; family Pyxicephalidae; genus Pyxicephalus; species Pyxicephalus adspersus. The sequence continues at coordinate 58,443,969 of NC_092866.1, read as the reverse complement.
ATCTAGTGCTAATATTACGCTCTCGCAGTGTTGATTAGCATTCCACCATGTTGGAACACAATAGACTGCTGATGACTGTTCTTGTCTAATATGGGAAGGACACAGCAGGGAGTCTTCTGCTCATCTCTCCCCACAAAACTGAAGAGAAATGGGAAGGACACAGCAGCAAGTCCTCTACTCGTCCCTCTCTGCAAAACTGTGGAAAATGGAAAGGACACATCGGCTTTGACTGCAACGCAGGAACACCCATTCCTTCTGTAGAGCTGAACTTAGCCAAAGAAGTAGCAAACCAAATGCAGACAAGTTCACCCATCATTAATAATCGGTCATTTGCCAAAAAAATGACCTGGACAATGTAATCAGACTTTACATTTTGCTAAAGTAATTTTTGCCATTCTTGTCCCTTTCTCAACCTGGAACTGAATGGTGAAAGGAGAAGCAGTATCTACCTTTCTGCTTTTTTTTTCTCTAATAAATGTGTAGTTTGTGTAAAAAAACAGCTTTGCCACTTGTGCTAAATCCCCTTCAGGAAGAATCAATGCCCTGACTCTTTTACCCTAATTTGTGTTAATTTGAGCTGCTGAGCTCTGTAAACACTCTGTATATATATAAAGTATGTTTCCAGTGACATTAGTAATGAACAAGCACTCCACTGACAGTGCTATTTTTTTTCTACGGAAAGGAGAGGAAGAAGCAAGTGGCTCCCCGCTGCATCCCTCCCATAGTAAGCAATATCACTCATCTGTAATCTGTCATTTTCTGCCATGCCACCTACAGAACAACATTGTGAGAGTACAATATTAACATTAGATTGTCTTGGGCATAAGATATACCTGTGTGAAGCTTAAGTAAAACAAAACTCCCCCCTCCCTTCTCCATAACATTGGTGGGTAATGAGATATTCGCTAGTTCTCAGGGAGAACTAAAACATTGTTCATACATTCTAATAGTTCATTCGAGGACGTAAACCCTAATTCTTTCCTTGTCTAATATTTGTCATTTACTTTTTTCCTATGTAGTAACAAACTTTATTTTAACTCAGCGTCAAGTTTGAAGACTTTGAGTGGCGGAAGGTATTTAATGTGTGTGTAATTGCAAAATTAGGCATTTTGAGCGCTGAATTACACCTGAAATGTACACATTTAATGGACTGTTTGAGTCTTTCAAGTAGAAATATTTGTAGGAAATTGCAGAGAATTGACATGTAATATAACGTGTTGTGTCAATCAAACTCGTCAGGATAATGTCAGGCATTAAACTAATAGCAGAACCTGAAATTCTTTGGTTTTTGTCTGTATAATACGGCGATCAGCTTTGCTCGAGAATGTCATTTTGGATGTCAATTAGTTATTTCTGAAAGCTATTTCATTTCTTTATGTCATTTAATATAGGAAGTGACGGCTGGAGTGGAGTATATGTTATAGAGAAATCTTTTGTATTTTTGTTTTTTTCATTATGTTCAGGAATATTTTTTCTTTTTTTATATTTTTTTTTAATGAAAATATTAATTATTGGGTTTTACTATTTTATATTTAAATTAAAAAAAATAGTATATTTCAAAGTATCTACCAGCCATTGAGAACGCTAGCTCCAACATCTCCTAAACAGTTGATAATGTAAAGAGTGGGTGATTTTCTCATTGGCTTAGGCAGCACCCCCCTAACAGCCACCAACCAATGGGGATACTAACAACTGTTTACTTAAGCAACAGGCTCCCATCAAAGCTTGGATGGTTTGCTGAATGGATTTGTTTCCAATCAGTTAAGCAAAATTCAGAGATCCCTTGATAAACCAGTAACTAATATAACCCAGGCACTTTCACCCATCAATAACATATAAATATAATTTTTTAGCCTATCTAAACTACAAGAGCTGTCTATTAACTAATGGGACTGATATAATAAGTAATTTTTTTATTTATTGATATGACAATTCTCATGCTCGTCCCCTTCAATATTATCTCTATTCACAATTAAGCACAGATGCTGTCTTGTTTACCACTGGTGGAAAACTAATGAATTTTTTTCTTTACTGTATCCATTGGTCCTGATTTATTAAAGCTCTCCTAAGCTGGAGGCCCTTCATGTCACAAAACACGATGAGCATGGCTGTGAATTTGGACCTTTTTGATTCTTGGTGATGAAGGTGTTTCCAGTGACTGTGGTTTTGTTTCAGGATCATACTGGAAGATCCGGGTTTCGGCAAGTAATGACTTTTTGGAAAAGGTTTAGCTCCACCTCAAGTTTCTGCAGAATGTCAGTGCAAATTTCCTCTTTTTCAAACGAAGCGGCAGAGTATTGGCATTTGTGGTGCGTGTTTGTAGTACACACATCTCACTGCTTTGTGATAGAGATAGACACACATTATTTAATAGACATACCTCGTATATAAAATCTATTTTAAAAAATGATGGATATGCCGTATGTGTACATAGTCAATTCCTTGCTTTATCCTGCCTCGCTCATACATACAAGAACCAACAGTGTACAAGCCATGTTCAGCTTGTTCGCCATTCATCCATCCCTCAATAGAAGCCATTTCTGACTCATGCTACATCTTCCCTACATGAACGCCTATTTCTTGTTCCAGCACAAAGGCCCAGTATTGTACTTTCCACCTGGTGCAGCAGGGGTTAACCATGCAATCACTTGCATCCAAGGTCAGGTCCACATTCTATTAAAACTCTGGTTATCTTCCATCTTTTCTGTCATGAGATGGATTGATTTGTACCGCAGAAAAGACACGGGCGCGGATAAGACGCGGAGATCCACTGGGCGTGTTGTAAGCAGCATTAGTGCGCCGCGACGCAGAGAGTGCTATTCCCTCAAGTGTTTTGTCTGCTACTCTTGTTGCTTTGATTTGTGTAGCCACAAAAGGGAATTGTTACAATTATCCGGCTTGCTTTGATGTAAGTTCGTAAAGTAGAAGTGAAAAATCAAGGTTGTTACATTCTATTATCATACGTGCGTGTAGCGCTGTCCCTTTGTGAGGCGCCACTGTCTAAGCAAGAATAAAAAAGAGCTTAATGGTGTTTTGTTATCATCTGCTCACAAGCCGTATGTTTTTTTCGCTGCGGGGACTGAGATCAGTTTTCGCTGAAAGAATATTGACAACAGTTCAAGACCAAAAGACCTTTGTATTTTGTGATGTCTTTATTTTGACAATCAGCTGGGTACAAGGTATTACATTTCTGTGGCATATTGTTCAATGAGGTCCATTTTTTGAGGACCTAAATAAATTTACATAGGACCAAAAAAAGATCATCTCAACCATGGTGGACAGTTTAGGACAGATCCTGTACCCCCTAAATTGTTCTTCTTCAGACAAATGTATAAATTAAGTATTTTATGTGATATTGCATGGTTTATGCATGAAAAAGTGTCATCATTTGCATGGGTGTGCTGCAATATTTTATCGGCACCCTAACCATGTCTAATCAGCGTTATGCTGTGGGACAATAGACAACCCTACAATACCTATACGTATGCTTTCAAAAAATGCAGCAAACACAATTGTTCTTGGTTTTGCGTACATTATGCAGTCCATTCAAGGGAATGAACTGCGGTAATGCAAAGCATGTCAATGCAAACACCATTGTGGCTTTTCAAAAATTGAGCACATGGCTAAAGTTGGGACCAAGAAATCTGGGACGGGGAGGATCAGTTGAATTTATATCCAGGTGAGAATTTTCAACAGCTTTATAGTTGGGGGACAGATGGTGTCAAAGGCCACCCTTGTTTATGGATGGTTGTTACATTTTTGACAAAATGTTCTGTCCCTTTGTGTGGACATCCAATGCTCTGCGACTTCTGCTGGGTTCCACCATCCTAAATCAGCAGACCTAGAGATGACAATTGAGTGACACACTATAGTAAGCTTCCTCAATCTTCTTGCCCCAAATGACACTAGCCCTGGACTGTCATCATCAAATGGGAGTTCAATGAACCAAAGGTCAAAGAATCCCTGCAGCATCATGAGGAACCCCAGAGTTCCAGGGGACTCTAGTTGAGGATAGGAATGAGCCTCTAGCATTCTCGCAAAAATTTCCACTAACTTCTGATGGGTCCGCAACATTTTGGCGAACCGATTTCGCGAAATTATTGGAAGATCCAGGAAATCATTACGATTCACGGCACTAGAAGTTATTTAACCTCTAGTGACTCAGGATTGCAGTGGATTCTGAGGGCTGCATTCATTCTTGCAGCCCTGGGAATCCTCCTGTTTGCGATCCCCGGAACTAGAGCTTAATTAACCTCAAGCGCCCGGGGATCGCAGTAGAACTGCAGATGAACTCCCAATGGAGTTTCTCCATTAAAAGTTTATCTTCAGTTCAGTTGCCACGGTCATTGGGCTAATAAGTACAGCGCGATGACCATCGGAACTGAACTGCAGATGAACTCTCAATATAGAAACTCCATTGAGAGTTCGCCTGCAGTCACAGCTGATTGGAGGCACTTGCGTGCCTCCTCTAATCAGCTGTGACCGCAAAGTTCCCACGGTCACCGGGCTGTACTTATCAGCCAGGTGACCGTGGGAACTGAACTGTAGATGAACACTCAATGGACAAACTGCAGATGAACACTCCATCGGGAGTTCATCAGTAGTTCGACTGTGATCCCTGGGCACTAGAGGTTAATTAACCTCTAATGCCCCGGTATCGCAGTAGATTCTCAGGGCTTTAATCATTCGTGCAACCCTGGGAATCCTGTGTGCGATCCCCGGCACTAGAGGGTAAATGGTGACAAGTCTCCCCATTCAAAACTTCTAGTGCTCTCTAATTGGCTGAGGAATGCTTGGCTGAGGAAAGGAGAGCACTAGAGGTTATGAATGGGGAGACTTGGCCCCATTTAACCTCTAGTGCTAGGGATCGCACACTGAGCTAATCGATTAATTTTTTTAAAAATTTGATCTTGTTTGGCGGATTTACATCGGTCGTTCTCACTTACAATTTCGGTAAGCGAGAAGGGCCAAATTCGCCGCGAGAGGAATTAGGATTAGGAATGAGGATGATTTAGTTAAGTTGATTCTGAATAGTATTCCACTTCAGGGTTATCGAAAAAGGGGAGGTGAGGAGCTGAGTTAGCAAGGAAGAGAAGTCTAAATTATGCAAGTAGGTAGAAAATGTGATTAAGCATTGACTCGTCTGACTAATAAGCTTTTGTCTCATATTAGTTTCTTTTTGCTCCAATGCTGCTCTTCTTGGCTATTAGTTGTGAAAAGAAGACGCTAAGACCTCCCCCCCTATATGACACTACTGGGTGCCTGGGCACCGAAATATTAGTATTTGTAACCAGCTAATTTTAGGCAAATACTGTTAAAAATCCAATATGAAAAAGATTGTTTATGGGCTTTAAATCTATTTTATCTTAAATGCATATTCATTCTGCACAGCTATCTAACTTTTGACCAGCACAAGTCCGTTGCAGTTACTCTCAAAAATAGGCGTGTGTCAACCACTTGTCACTAAAATTGGTCCACCTGTAAATTTTCAAAAGATTGCCACACCAAACTTTTTCAGGGGTCCATGTTTCAAGGTTTAAAGGTAGCTGATCTGGGCCTATACTGATAAATACAGGAACTCAATGGAAAATGGTTGAAATGACCACTAGGAGTGGAGGGGCTTTCTATTTTTAAGTTACAGCAGATAATATTTAATTTATTAATTCCTAATAAATCCAGTATTCTTTCCTTTTGCATTAGGATTTTCCACTTATTCAAAATATTCTAAAAAGGTGTTCAGTAGAGTTGAGGTCAGGGCTCTATGCAGATCCAGCACATCATGCTCATCAAACGAAGTCTCTATGGATATAATTTTATGTACATGTGCCAGGTTTAGAGGCTTTGCATTTATAAATAAGTTAGATGGGGTGTATTTTTTAATGGGGTGTAAACTCTTTTGATTAACTTAAATGCAAAAAGTTCTCCACTTGGGTCAATAGCATTTCCATGGCAAAATAAACTGCATAAAAAATCACCAACCCCTCCCTAATACTGATCAATACACAGCAATGTAACTTGATAATTCCTATGAAAGTGAACCGATGAAACTTAAGAGATCAAAACAGAGAACGTTTTGGCACACCACAACAATAATAAAATACAGACATGAAAACAAGTGTGCATAACCACGCTTCCAGATACTGAGAGCAACAGAAGTATGAATTATTTAGGAACCTATTTATTTAATGAGACAATGTTACTTGTTCAGAACACAAATCATAAGCATTTTGCTTAACTGTGATTACAGTGCATATATTTTTTTATTAGTAAAAAATTAATCAGCTTGATTTTTTCGCAAATGGAGCGATTGCTTTTAACACCTTTGGCTTTAAATCCACAACAACAAGTTCATTAAAAGCAAAAAGATGTGTAGAACTATCCAAACTTTGCACAAATGTGGACTGTAGGATTGTTAAAGTTGAACTCCGGGCAAATATAAACACTACAAATAAATTCAGCTCTTTATTAAGTATTATTTCCTTTTATTTATATGTCCTTATATTATTCATATATATATATATATATATATATATATATATATATGTGTGTGTGTGTATTTGTTTTAATAAAATCAGTGCACCTGAATTGGACCCGGTATCTGCCTCCTGCAGTTTTTGTATAGCAGAGCTCAAAAAAGGAAAAAGCAGTACAATGGCGTGTCCTACTTACTACTACTACTTAGTTTGTTGTTACAAGACATACAAACTAGATTTAGTTAGTTTTTACAATGAAGGCATGAGGTTTAAGCTTGCCCAAACTTGGGTTTATGACAAACTCCAGGGGTTCGCACCATGCACAATTTGCAATCTACTATAAACATTCACCAAACCAAAATTTAAAGCAGGTGTAGTGCTAACAACCAGCTCCAAGCTGGATTTTCATCTTGCAAACCTTGCATACCTTGTAAAACATTTTTCCAATGGTGGTTGTCCAAGGCAGTACCACCCATAACAAATACCAACCAACCCAAATGTTCTTCTCTATTACTCCTAGCACACCAGGCTCCCATTTCGGCTGTATGGGTTCCACCATACCGGGTTGGAAGAACCTCAAAGAACATTCACATAGCTAATGGAATCAAGATGTTTTTTCTCAACACTATTTAGATCTACCTAAAGCTTCCTCTTGGCTCATACATGGGGGTTAAAGGAAGGGTATTCATTTAGTGAACTCAGAATTTAACAAAGAGAAGTACTGAATCTCGGTGTTTAGAATCCCAGGGTCCTGATTTGATATATTTGTTGGGTTACTTTAAATTTTACTTTTAGTTTTCCATTTAAGTTGCCATTAACCAATGTCAGTGTGATATCTTTCTTTTGTGCTTCTGAAAGATATTGCACAAAGCACAGGTGGATTAACATCAGTTATATTTTATGTTTTAAACATTTGCCTTTGGGCAGCTCCTACTAATATTTCCTTCTTACTATTTTTATCTAGATGAATAATTTCCTGTAAATTGCTAATTTCCTAAAAGGTGTTTTTCTGCAGCAAAGAAAGGTCCCAAGAACACAGCTGACCCTTTCCAACTTTAGGGAATTGCGTAGGATGTCTGCTAATGATTTTCAGCAAAGTCCTTAAAGGAAGGACAGTAGGCAGGCGGAAAAAAAAGAGTTACAATGTAAGAAATATGCAAATGACTACAGTGTAGAAACAAGGGATTTAAAGGATTTAATGGATTTATTAGAACAAACCAGACATAGCAACTAATGTCAGAGAGATCACACATGTAGAAAGGTCTTTAATATACCCTCCTACAGTATATCTCTGGCTCTGCTTTCATCCAGTTTCTGCAATTTTGAAAAAAACACTGCATTTTGTTTAGAAAGACAAAACTGATACAGGTGGGCCTTTTTATGAAGCTATAATAAAGGAATAAATAAAATTCAAATCATGTGTATAGTTCTGTCTTCAATAATATACATATATATATAAATAATATGGGAGCTACGCAAAATTAGGTTGAACACTCCAAGGTTGATCGGTTCTATCAGACCTGAATGTTGGTTGTAATCAGTCCAAATCCAAACTATTTACAACCTTTTAGCCTCATAAAAATATCTGATGGACATCAGAGGATTGTCACCTTTTGTGATCGTTTTCAAGGAAAACGAACTGTACTCTTAAAACATATGCTGTAAAAATGTCAGTGTTTTACCCAAGGTGAGCATTTAATATTATCTTGTATTTATATAGCGCCAACGTATTACTCAGAGCTTTATATAGTCCATATTCATGTAATTACCTGCTCACAATCTATTGTCCCTACCCTTGTTATATGTCATTACCACAGCCTGAGGACAATTTTGATGGGACAGCCTGAGGACAATTTTGATGGGATGCCATGTAAAATAACTGCATGTTATTGGGATATGGGAGGAAATCGCAATGTCCAGAAGAAACCCCACTGCAGAATATGTCTGGTTGAGATTCAAACCTTTAACTTAGTGCCAGTATTGTTTTTTTAGAACAGAGTCCTGAGGACAAAGCTAACAATTAGAGGTGAACAAAGTTGGATCGAAACCAATGGGATTGGTTGAGGAATCAGATTTAAAAATTCTGAATCAAAATTCCTTTTTTCTGTTTAAATGTCCCAGATATGGAGCTCATAATTTATTGACTCAACCAGTGGATAATGGGGATGCTCAACGTCCACCAGCTAGATAGGCCATACGGCTCACTCAATTTAGTTACGTTACACTGATATCTTTCCTGGCTTCAGGTGCAGACCCTCTGTAGCGTCAACCTGTCATTGGATGAATTGGATGAACCCAAGCATGGGCACTTTTGGAGTGCTCAATATCCAAGCTCCCATTCACTGTCGGAATAGCTCAGAATTGAGTCAGAATGTACTCCAATTGTAGAATTAATACTTCCATTAAGGCTCCATCCAAGGAAAATGTTGTGTGTCATGCTTATGTTTTATTGCATAGTAATGCATAGTAATCCAATCAATAAAGCTTATGACTCCCATGACCGTTGATTGAAGCAGTGCACTGAAGGTGTGCTTCATATAGTTTTAATCACTAACACATAAATATAATAATATTACATCACACGCATACATTACAGCATGCCAGCCAAGCACGTAGATGTCTCAGCTCAGCCAAAGGTCCCTTCCATGTTTCCCTCAAAACAAGTTTTTAAATCAAGTTCTATAAAACAAATCTTGTTATAAATAAATTGCATCTTCCAACTCCAAAGTGTTTGTCCAACTGGAATTAGATTTATAGATTTTGAGCTGAGTAATATATTCAAACAGTTAATTACTGTTTTTATGTAGAAAAAAGTCTTCCACCAGCACTGATTCCTCCTTCATTAGCAGAATTATTTTCACAAGCAGGTTACTACAGACTATTGATTAGGCAGACTTCAAAGAAATTCGGGGATCAGAACAGTCAAAAATCATTGCGAGTAGAAAAACATAATTATTAAACACATAAACAGCCCTTGCGAGGGATCTAAGCAAAATCCGCTTTAATTGTGGAAGGCTTGTTCGGTCATCTCTTATATTTTGTGACCTTCTAATCTCATCCAATAGCAGCAAGTTAGCAAGATCCTATTATATCATAACCTTCTGAGTATTGACTTTCCGATTGTTTTTTAATTAGCATTTTAATTGCTCATCAAAGTAATGGAGGGAGCCTTGGAAAATGGGGCACTCGTTAATCCCTTTTGGTAAAAGACAGGAAGCAAGGTCAAGAGATAAACATGTGATACTTAGGCTGTGGGGCTTTACTAAAGTGAATCTGTATCAAACCTGTTTGTAAAATACACTTAATGATACAAAATACACAGGAGTCTATTTCTAAAGGGGTAAATAGATTGCCGGTCAGAAAAAAACTAGTTAGAAGTACAACTAAACTGAAATTAAAAAAAATACACTTACCATTAATCCTGCAGATCCCTCGATTTCGGTGGTCCTTCCCATGACCTGCTCCCGCGTCGTCATAGTCCACTCTATTTTTCTAGAGAGCAACGGTGTGGTCGATTAATAGACATGTTAATAGGATTTCCATCTTTTTACCACAATAGCCAATAGTGGTGCTTTCACTGTTAAAAGATGGTGCTTTCCATATTTAAAAATGGCCGGATCGCCACAACAGAAAGTGTTCACCACTTGCCATAGACACTTTTCAAAAATGGCGATAGTGGCTACAGTGTAAGATTTTAGCCAACGATTGCCACTTTCAAAGTTGCAATAGTGGCTAGAGAAAGTAGAAATCAGTTACTCTATTAAAGTGAATAGAGCTGTGTTTCTCAACCTGGATTCTGTGTAACCCTAGGGTTTATCTAGAGGTTGCTAGGGGTTCTTGAGCAAGTAGAAGTTTGTGTCCTTAAGGTCAGTTTAGGTGACACCAAAGATCTGTAGGGGTGACATTCTTCCCAATGGCCAGTAATATATGAAGCATTCTTCCACTAACCAACACAATATTGTACTGTGAGCTGTGAATATAGTAATTATAGCAGGGGATCCCTAAAGACCTGAAAGGTATATCAAGGGTTCTCCCATGGTTGAGAGGGTCCAAAGGCTGTAATATAGCTTTAGATTGCCTATTTAGGTTGATTCCAGTAGGGCAATCAATTACTGATTAGACTTTTAAAGAAAAAAAAAATTGCTTATGTATTTGATGATTTGAGAAGTGGCCTTTAAAAATTGGTTGCCAATTCTTTATAAACAGGTCCCTAACAGTGGATAACCTAAAATGCACATGTAAAAATAATAATTTGTTCCAAAGATGTAGGCAGCTAAAGTGATATGCAAATCATGATTTTTACTATAGATGTCAAACTTGGAATCCCCCTTCCACTTCCCTTATTCTATTTCAGGTTGGACATTCCAATAACACAGCAATTGGCCAAGCATGGTAGAAGGGGTCAGGTAAAATCCTAATTTAAGGGTCAGAAAGTCAGGTTTTCATTCTTATCTGTGGCCCTTTTGAATAATTTAAAAGGAGATGATGATAAATGTGTCCAGTGGAGACACAAACTTCAACAAATGTGCACATTACTAGCATGGACATGAATTATTAGAACTATAAATTGCCTAGAAAGAATCATGACAAGAATGAAGGGTCAAGAGCCCATGGTCCCTTACACTGCACTATTGCTAGCTGAGGTCTTTACAAGATCCCAGAGAGCATGGATCACCTTTTGTTGCTCTGCTGAATGCTTTGATACCAAAGCAAGTGAAGCCTATGCAGAAATTAGACATTCCAAGAAATGGTGGTCACCAATTCAGTGGAACAAGGAGGTCAACCCAGCTGTCCACCTTAACTTTTCAAGATACCTTTTCCCAATGGTATGTGTGCAGTGCCTTACCACCAAGTTTTCAATGATCAACCCACGCAAGAAACACAAGCCTTTGATGCTGTTCACCAGTAGATGACGGGACACACTTGTGTCTTGTGAGGATTCCCCTATCCTAACTCCCAAGCATGGTCACTCTCTTTGGTCAACTGTCAGACCTTTGGAGACTCCTGTGGGACCCACACTTACCATGTATTACTCAAGAAACTGTCAAAAAAACACCGCAATAAACCCAGCTGATGACCAGGGCCCAACTCCCCGACTTCCTTGTACATTAGGCTTCAAACTCGAAATCCTTTTTTAAAATATTTCCTCCCAAGCTCCAATTCTGCATACCGCGGCATCCACCTCAAGCCTCCACAAGTCACATTGTCCTACAATGGTCATCTCACTTCCTTAAAGACCACTTGATCTCACTATATCCAGACAGGAGTGATCAAAGTCAATTCTCAATCCATTAACCCTGCACTGCTCATCCCTACGTCAAACCTAACAAACCTAATAAATGGAAAAAGTTTCATATTTAGAAAGATAAAGTAAAGTTAAACTTAATTAGCTGGAGCCCTGTGTGTCATTGAAAGGAGAAAAAACACACATCCTTCTTACCTAAAAGTATATTGATATTTTCATAGCATCATCTCATAAGTGACAGAAAATCATTGCATTCTAGGACAGTGAAAGGTCTCTTGTGGCATGATGCTTCTACGCTAGTGTCTGGGTCAGGAACAGTGTGTCGTGCTCTGTGTCTGCCGCTGACTGAGAGGCAAAGCTGTCACTCCTATCATACGGTACAGTACACTTGAGGATTATGGGAAAGAGAACATAGGAGTATTAAGTAAGGCAAAGAGCAACTCCGAGCAGTCAGAATAAATTGTTCATTTTGACATTGGTAAGTGGAAACTGGCTTCTTTGAGTTACAGTATGTCTGTTTTTTTGTGAAAGTGATGATAAGTCAAGCCAGGTTGCTCTTTGGTACTTTTAGCTACAGATTATTTCTATCATTATATCATCTAAAGCTTAGTTTAGAATGAAAACTTCTGAGTCCCGAACCCATACCTAGGTGCTTTGGTACCTATTTCCAACTTTGGCAATCTCCCATATTTTTCACTACTTTGGTGCAAATTGTGCCCAACTGTCTGCACCAACACAGCAACGATAAGGGTATGGCCCACTCAAGTGTTTAGGTAGTCACTTAGATGCACTTAGGGTTAGTCACATTAACACTACAGGTCATCAGTTGGAGGTTTAGCATTGTATGTAAAGGAAAAGTTGAAAGAGACCAGTGAGAAGACCCAAGAAGAACATCTTTAGGAGATTGGATGTCCATTTGGAGTAATTGGTGAGAAAGACCAATAGACCCTATATAAAGATACATGAAATTTGTGTTATCTCATCTCCTTTAAGGAAAATAGTTCATAATCTAAGGCAGTGCGACTTGACCTTTTTTACAAGTAGGAAGCCTTGAAATAACTTTGAGGTCTTCAAGGAACTATTACTATTATTATTATATTCACAGCATACGCCACATTAGAGTAGTGGTCATTAGAAAAATGCCTCCTAGATTGCTGGCCAGTGCAAAGAATATAACCCTTACATGGTCAAAAAGATCATTGGGAGTCATTTAAACTAACCTGGGAGGCACAGATTGCTCATTGCTCAAGGAACCCCCAGCTACCTCTAGAGGAATCCTTAGAGCCTGATTGAGAATTGTGAATTATCTAAGGTATTGAGTCCTTAAACCTTTTTGGATTGGGCGAGTTTAAGAAGGAAGTTGTGTGGAGGGCATTTTTGGGTGGCAAGTGGATATGTCCTAAAACCTGAAATTAAAAAAGTTATTTTCATATAAAAATTGAAGCAACTCTTTAGATGCTAACATTTTAAAATAACTTTTAAATATTCCGTGAACAAAAGCTCTGGTCAGATTCCCAGACTCAGCAATTCTTTCGTTGAGTGCTGTCACCACAACAAAGAAAATGTGAAGCCTGGAAGGCAATCACAGTTCATATGTCAAGAATACCTTTTCTATGACAACCTTGTGCTACTGCTTTTTGCAGAAGTTAGGGGGAGTGCTTAGTAATAAAGATGAGGTCTTGGTCTTAGTTGTTGACATTTCATAAAAAAATCATAATTTGCAAATCAATAACAGTTCAGTTTAGTCCGTATATTTGGAGGGAAAAGGGGTCTGTTTCATCCAACTGATAAAACAGCAATATTGGTTAACCATGATGGCTGGGAGGTGCCATCAAGCTCTTGATGGGCTTTGTCTGAGCCTTATGTGTGCACACTTATTGGAGTCTTCTATGTTTTCTCATTAAACTTTGATAGTGAGTGCATGCCTTTTTGAAATGGTATTGTAAACAGTTTGATTGCATTATGCATTGGTTTATAGATAATTAATTTTGCTGATCTTCCTGATAAAGCTAGTGAAATGAGTGAAACGCATAGTAGGGCATTTGTGGTATGTAGACATGCTCAGAATACTACTAAGTTCATCAATAAAATATAGTAAAAGTGTTTTATATATACAGGGGGATGCTGAGAAGTTCCTGTCTTTGCCCAGAAAGAAGAGAGAAAGAGTTATGAAATAACACATTTATTCAACATATTCCCCCCTAAGACTGATGCACTTGGTACAGCGTAGTTGCAGCTTTTCTAGACAGTTCAAATAAAAGTCCTTTGGTTAGGCCTCAAACAATCTCTCAGCAACATCTTCGACGTCAGAAATGTCCTCAAAACGTTGGCCCTTCAGATGTTTCTTCAAATTCGGGATCAGATAATAGTCCGAAGGGGCCAGGTTAGGTGAGTAGGGGGGATGGTGGACCAATTGGAAACCTAGCGTGCTCAATTTGACATCCACAACATTGGACGTGTGCTTAGGTGGATTGTCCTGCAAAAAAAGAATCCCTTTGGTCAACTTTCCACAGCATTTCGTCTTAACTGCCTCCTTCAGCTGGTCCAGGAGGTTAGCATAATACTGTCCAGTGATACTAGAGCCCTGAGGTAGGTAGTCTACGAACAGAATACCGTATTTGTCCCAGAAAACGGACGCCATTACTTTTTTGGCCGATTTCTGGGTTCGGAACTTCTTCGGCCGCGGGGACCCGCTGTGGTGCCATTCCGTTGACTGTTCCTTGTTTTCAGGATCATAGATGTGGAGCCATGTTTCATCCTCAGTCACTAACCTAGCCAAAAAGTCCTGTGCTGCTTCAAAATGGGCCAAAACGGCTTTGGACGCTTCAACTCTGATCACTGTTCAAACATTTCGGCACCCACGTAACACACTCCCGTGAAAATTCAAGTATCTGGGCTATCTTTTTTGCGGATATTCGCTGGCCTGCAATAATCAGCCCATGGACAGCATGGCAGGTTGCCAAGTCAGTTGAGGTCGAAGGGCGCCCACTATGAGGCTTATCTTCAACCGTAAAATGCCCAGTCTTGAAAGGAGATATACAGGTTTTGACAGTGCTGTAGGAAGGACACTCCTCCCTCAGTGTTTGTGACATCTCAGTGTGAATGTCTTTGCAGACTTTCCCTGGAGAAACAAAAACTTCATGACAGCACGTAACTCCAACGATGTGAAACTTGCTTGTGCCTCAGCCATCCTAGCTTCTCCCTAAAAGAAAAAACAGTTTTAAGAATCACAAAGACCTGATATTTGCACAGTGACATACTAAGATATTAGGCTGCCATATGCCCCCACACTCATTTTTCTATTTCATCTGGATGGGGGCAAAGCCAGGAACTTCTCAGGACCCCCTCGTAGTTAAGTGAAAAAGTGTTTTCATATCTAAAAAGTGTCATCATGGTTAATGCTTAGTGTAAATTAGGGACATGATACATTTGGACCTACTTTTATTTATGATTCCACTAACTGATCAAACAGATCATAAAAAGATATCTGTGTTTTCATGCTTTGGTAATGGAATTGTTCACTTTAATGTGGCAACATTAAAAAAAACTAAATCTTTCCCCAGGCTAATGCTGTAAAGCTACCTGAGGAACATCATACATTAAAAAATGGAAAACAAAAAAAAAAGTTTTATCAGTTTGGTGCTCCCAGCTCCCTCAAGTACAAATACATTCAAAAACACTAAAATGCTTTTTGAGATCCATTTACACCATACTTCAAGGGCTGAGCCCCCCAGGGGCCGGAGATGAATAACACTCAAAGTTTTACACCTTAGATGGAATATTGAAAACAAAATCACCAAGCACATCGATGGGTTTGTTGCTGAACCATGAATTATTCAGTGTCGTCGTTGTGATTTTCTACGTCCTTTTACTTTTCTCTTTTATTTTATTATTAGTTCAAAGTGGCTTACTGGAAAAATGGAAACAAAACAATCAACTAACTTTACAGATATACACTAGAGCAGGGTTTCTCAACCTTTATTACATGGGGGGATCCTTGCAATACCTTTCAGGTCTTCATTGATCCACTGATATAATTACTATATCCACAGCTCACAGTACACAGTGTGGTGATCAGTGGGAAGAATGCCTCGTACATCCTTGGGCATTGGGAAGAATGTAACACCTACAGATGACCAAAAAGATCATTGTGGTCAATGGTAACTGATCTGAGAGTCACAAACAGCACATTGGTCTAGGACCCCTAGAAACCCAGGAGAAACCCTGGTTGAGAAACACTTCACTAGACAGACGTCTATACCTGATGAAGGCTATATGTCTAAATTATTGGGCTGCTTGCACTGTGATATGTGAATAAAAGGCTAAGCTGATGAACCCCATCCCCAGGAGTTGCTTTTCATTCCATGACACAAGCCCCTGTTGGTTGGACAATAAAATCATCGCTTTGTTATTTACTTCTTTCAGCAATCACCTTGTGTTAGAATGACTACATGGTGCACTGTAGTAGAGCCTAGTTAGATCATAGTGCTCGCTTGCTCCCTCCCTCCCTCCTGCTTTCTGTTTGTCTACATGCAAAAATACATAATATATATATATATATATATATATATATATATAAAAACTAGCTGATTACCCGGCGTTGCCTGGGTATTTATTTATTTATTGCAATCTTATACAGGAAAAGGAATCAAATAAAGCTAAAATGTTAAATCAAAGAAATGTTTTTTTTTTTTACAGGTTTTAAAAGTATAAGTACAATATACAATTAAAATACATTTAAATTAACCTAAATGAATGGCATATGTTCCAATGCTGTTTCAATTTTTTTAATAAGAACATTGTGCTCATGAAACATCCTTTGTAACTTTAAGGCAATCTGAAATTTTGTTCCTGGGTGTAGGTGCACCTCTGGTCATTTTCTATTAGTTTGTTTCCAATAAAATATAGTTGTAGAAATTTTGGTGGTTGATCTGGCAGTAGAAGTAACAATCCTGCTTTATGGTAAATTTGCCCTTGCACCGTGAATGTGGATCGAAATCCAGGCTGTTGAACAATTGATGTGACACCAAATGATGTCATTTGGAAACATGAATTGTATTTTCTGATGGTATTAAGAAAATGTTTTGACTATTTGAGGTATTTGTTGATGTGTATTTCCAAAGTTCTTGTGGTGGTATTTCCATTTGGCAGAGTTTGACCTTCCCTTTTTTTCAGCAAATACCAGGGGACTCAGATTTAAACTTCTTGGCTTAACAGTAACTACAAACCATTTCCATTTTTCCGATGGTAACACTTGCATGCTGCAAGTAGTCTTTATGTGGATCATAGTGGAATCCATCCAATGCTAAGCTAAAATGTTGTACAGTCCGTGATCGTCTGGCTCTTTCTTTCATTTTCTGTACTTGGGTCTCACACTTTTGTACTGTATCTAAAGCTCTAAATGTAGTAGCTCTATCTCTCTTATCCTGTAGTCGGGTCTCACGCTTTTGTACTGTCTCTGAAGCTCTAGATGTAGTAGCTCTTTCTCTCATTTCCTGTAGTCGGGTCTCATGCTGTTGTACTGTCTCTGAAGCTCTAGATGTAGTAGCTCTTTCTCTCATTTCCTGTACTCGGGTGTCACGCTGTTGTTCTGTCTCTGAAGCTCTAAATGTAGTAGCTCTATCTCTCTTATCCTGTAGTCGGGTCTCACGTTTTTGTACTGTTTCTGAAGCTCTAGATGTAGTAGCTCTTTCTCTCATTTCCTGTTCTCAGGTCTCATGCTGTTGTACTGTCTCGGAAGCACTAGGTGTAGTAGCTCTCTCGCATTTTTTTTGCTTTTGATTGCACTCTCCCAATTGCCTTACCTTTTTTTGAAGGCATTTTTACAGGCCAGAAATTTGTAAAAGAATCCAAAAAAAGTATGTAACCAAAAGACACACTGTCACTGAGCGATACATACGCACATACATGCAAATATACCTCTGACATATGGCACAGCGCTGTACAAAGATCACAAAGGTCTTAGTCATATGTCTAGCAAGTTTGGTTTAAATGTTTTGATGCGATCACATACACACATTCATATATAGAACACATACTTACAAACATACATCCAAATATAGCTCTGACATAAAGCACAGCACTATACAAAGACCAGTGGTGCACTGACGCTAGTCTGAGTCATATGTCTAACAAGTTTGGTTTAAATGTCTCGATGCGTTTCCGAGTGATGGTGGAACATAGCAAGTTTGGTTGAAATGTCTTCATGCATTTCCTAGTGATCACCAAATATAGCTCTGACATATAGCACAGTGCTGCACAAAGATCAGCGGTGCACTTACATGAGTCTGAGTCATAAGTCTAGCACGTTTGGTTGAAATGTGTCGATGCGTTTCCGAGTGATGGTGGAACATAGCTAGTTTGGTTGAAATGTCTTTCCTAGTGATGACATACACACATACATATATACATCCAAATATAGCTCTGACATATAGCACAGGGCTGTACAAAGATGACTGCTGCACTCGCATGAGTCTCAGTCATATGTATGGCAAGTTTGGTTGAAATGTCTGCATGCGTTTTCGAGTGATGGTGGAACATACACACATATATACTTCACAACTGCTATAGTTCCTTATGGCATAGATTGAACAATTGGAAACATTTCTGAAAGATTTTGGTCCATATTGACATGTTAACATCATCCATGATGCAAATCTGGTGCTAAAGCTGAAGGCAGTTTATACAGTGAATTTATTGTCATTTTTAAGAAACCAGTTTGAGATAATTTTTCTTTTTCTGACGTGCTGTGTTATCCAGCTGAAAGTAGCTATCAAAAGATGGGTACACTGTGGTCATAAGGGAAAGGACATAGTAGGCTACTAAAGTAGTATGTGGCATTTAAACATTGGTCAGTTAGTACCAAGGGGCCAAAAATGTGCCAAGAAAATTTCATCCTCACCATTATACCACCACTAGCCTGACCAGTTGATAGATTCAGGGGCAGAGAAAAGTTCAAAGTTCTGCCGTAACCTTATCAGTCATAAAGGCCACCCATGAAGGTCCCACATCAGTTCAGCTGGGGAACCCAAGTCAGTTCTGCACAGGGACCTACTGTTGGCTATGTTAGCTACTGGATGGATCCATATTTTCATGTTGATCCCATATTCTGACCCTACACATCTGAATGTTGCAGCAGCAGTTTGGACTCATCAGACCAGACAACGTTTTCCCAATCTTTTCTTGTCCAACTTTGTTGACCCTGTGTAAAAAAGTAGCCTCAAGTGTTTGTTCTGAGTTGACCGGAGTGGCGTCCGCTGTGGTTTCTTTTGCTGTAGCCCATCTGCTTTAAGTTTTGATCTGTTGAATGTTCTGAGATTCTTTTCTGCATACCTTGGTTGTCATGAGTGCTTATTTGAGCTACTGTCGCCTTTATATCCGCTTGCACCAGTCTGGCCATTAACCTCTAAACTCTGACATCAACAAAGCTTTTTCACTCCGAGAGCTGCCACTCATTCTATATTTCCATTTTTCAGACCTTTCTCTGTAAACCCTAGACATACTTGTGTTTGAAAATCCCAGCAGATCAGCAGTTTCTGAAATTCTCAGACCAGCCCAAGTCATTATAACTTCCCCTTTCTGATACTTAGTTTAAACTTCAGCAGATCGTCTTAAGCCCCGTACACACGTCAGATTTTTATCGCCTGATAATCGGCATCAGCCAATTATCGGGCGAAAATCTGCCGTGTGTACAGTCGGTGTCGTCCATCGTCCGGACGACCGACCTGCCGGATCCACGGACGATGGACGACAGCCGATCCTAATGAAAGGGAATGGGAGAGCGCGCAGCAGGGTGCCGCTCCGTCGCTCTCCCCCTCCCCTCTCCATAGAGCATGAACGGTGCTGTATGTACAGCACCGTTCATGCATTGTGCACTCCCTTGTCGTTGGAAAGGATCGTGAAAGATCCTTTCCAACGACAAAAATTGCAAGTGTGTACGCAGCTTAAGTCTGCTGCCATGTAATAGAATTTGTATTTGTTACAATGTTTTAAAAAAAACATATAATACTTTCCTTATTTCTAATGATAGTCTAACAAAAAGAAAAAAAAATAGTAAAAACATGAAATGTAAGAAACTTTCTTCAAGTTTACTTTGGTATTTTCATAATGAAGGGGCATTTCCAGAAATACTCTTACACAGGTCACTGCATATTCCCTATTTCATAGCTGATATTTTAAGCGCATGGTTGGGAGTAAACCCCAATCGCTGGTTGACCCCGGCACCCCCGGTGACAGTTTAGGCAACAAACAAGCAGTGTGCACAAGTGTTCTGCTGACATTTTCGATTTCCCAGTTTTTTATCCTACTAATAATACACAACAGGGAGTATAAACCTTCTCAATGGGGATTCAGACAGCAATAGGAATTTGCTTGGTGCTCTACTCCCCACTCTTCCTTTCCCAGTATTTCCATAGTTAAAAAAAATGGTTAAAAATATTTAAGATAAATTTAGACATAATTAATTTGCTTTGTCCTTGAAACCAATCTGCCCACAGTTGCAAAAACGACACTAAATGAGTTTTTTTCTCAAGACACAAGGATGAACTATTACTTTTTGTCACTCTCTGGTGGTTAATTAAAAGTGTAATCGCCGTTCGGCTGGAGAATAAAACATTTCTCTTTATTGATATCCATATGACAAAATATTTCTTTTAATGTCTTAGTCATATTTACGTGACTATTTGGAAGTTTCCATCTCTCCGCGCATATGGTATTTGGTTTTTATTAGCACAGATGTTCAGTAAAATCATGATCACAAGACATTAGATCCGTATCGCGGCGCCAATCACCAGAAGTTTACAGCTGGGGTGTCACTTTGCATTTATTAATACGCCAGATTTAACTTGAGTCGAATGAGAACATTGGTGGGTAACCTCTTTAAAAAAAAGTTTTTTTTTTTGAGAAGTTTAAATTTAGGATGAAGTTAAATTAAAATAATTACATGCCAGAGGCAACTGTTCAAGCCATTGGAAGTTATAGGATTAGCAGAACATTATAACCTGGTGAATTCTAGTTAAGTTTATTGAAGGACACGTGTACTAAAAGAACTTTATAGGCTGTTATAGCTGTATTCTGCTTCTACAAATGATCAGTCTGTCTTGCTAATCTGCTGGCTTTAATGCTTTGTAAGTCACTAGTCTGAAATTTATTTGGATCAGGATATCAGATTTATCTCTGAACAGTGCTTTTTGCAATTTCAATCCTAAATCTGGAGCATCACACACAAACACATGTGCAATACCTTTCTTTTACCACAAGATGTCCTCAGTCTTTCAGGCACTCTCCTAAAGAAGGTCAGGAGTGCAGGATGTCATGACTCCACCCCTGAGCACAGTTTATCATCCAAGACTGCCATTCTACATGATATTCTTCAAGAGTGATGATTATTACCCTGCACTGCTGGGAACGAAGAGTGTCATATGATTGCCCTTGCCTAAAATATCAAGTGTTTCACTTGATATTCACTCAAATGAATAAAGAGAAGGATAACTGCAAGAAAATGAGAGCAACATTTAAAAAGGAACCATATATAAATATATATTTATTTATTTGTATTTATATATCATTTTTTGTACTCTGCCTACAGTATAGTTTTCATTCCCAATATATCCCATCAAACAGCCTCGTCTTTATGTATAATGTATCTTACCCTGGAGTGCAATTTCCCATTAAACTCCCATTGTTCTCTCTACCTACACCCCTATTCCCATTTCTTTCTGTTGTCAATCTGTTATGTCTGTCTATTGAGTTGTCCTTCATTTTAAAACATGAAACCCTTTGCCTTTTTTCATGATAATGGTTGAAATAGTTTAGGATCGATGGGATGGGGCAGTTCCCTTATGTTGGGTAAGTATTGGGGTTATTGTGGGGGGTGGGGAGAAATAAAAAATGTTATAAACAAAACAAAAATAAAAGCCTCTTTCCATAGCAATGTAGTTTTATCAATATTGGCTCCCTAATACCTGACAAAGGGGAACCCTGAACCTTGAGGAAGCCATGGAAAGCTGGTGAAGGCTAGGGCAGCTACAGTCACCAGGGACCTGTTGGTCTTGAGGAACATGTGAATAGATAATTATGCCAAAATGTGCATCAGGTTAAGCCATTCCAACCCAAATAGCATATAGGTGGAGCTTTATGCCGGCTGGGTTGCAATGGCTTGAAGTGATGTGATTCTAAATCAAACTATTTTGTTGCCCTCCAAAAAAAGAATACCAGACAAAGCTCTGACCAGTCAGAAGAAGCCGTTGAGTCTCTCCAGAGCAGTGTTTCTCATTTTTTACTTGAAGTAATTTTCAGGTCTTCAGGGAACCTCTTTTCTAAATACTATATCCACAACTCACAGTATTTTAGTGTGGTGATCAGTAGGAAGAATGTTTCCTACATTATTGGCCAAGAATTTCACCCCTACAGATAGCCAAAAAGATCATTGGTATCTATTAAACTGAACTGAGAGCCACAAACTGATTATTTCTGACGAAACCCCTAGAAACCTCTGGTGGATCGCTGTTTGAGGAACATTGCTCCAGAGAAAAAGTTGTAGCCTCTTCCTCAGGATGAACCAGCCACCGGTACCCCTAGTAGAACCTCAAAACTAGCTGAACAGAACAGCTTTTCAGGCAGTGTCTATTATACCATCTTGAAAACATTTTATTTTTCCTTTTTTCATCAAGAATATTTTCTTAAAAGCTTGCACAGCCAAGTTCTTATACTCTATAATGACCTTGTGTTTATTTATACAAACATGTCCTCCAGTAAGGTATCAGCACCACATTCTGTACTTTAAATATATCAGCTTTACCCCGGTGCTACAAGCACTCTGTTCCAATGTTCTCATCCTAATTGAAAAGCTTTGCTCTGTTCATAATGCTTAGAGCTAATTTATTTGTAGTGACACATAGCTGCAGGCGGAATCCAAGAGGCAAGGGTGCTGATTGTAAGGGAAAAATAGAGATGAATCTTGTAGCCAGGCACAGAGCCTCTCATTCTGATGATCATGACTCATAAAAATGGCATCAGAACGTTGGCAGCTTCTTGGTAAACAGAGAAGAACCGTTTTAGCGTTAAGCCTAATTTATTTAGTTGGTTGTAATGTCTTTCGTGACAGTTACTGACGACTCTTAATAAAGGCAAAAGTACAGAAGAGAAGTTAATGGAACAAGATTTATTTAACCTAGGGCATGGCACATGGGGTATGGCTGTTGTTTCCTTTTGTTTTTCATCCTTTTTAATTTTTAATAAAGGAAGATTTGGAAAATACAGATTGACAAAAAGAGGTTTATTTACTGAAGGAATTTAGGCTGTTCACTGAATTATTACTCTGCAGGGGATAATTCAGTTAGCTTAGTCCATGTGGTGAAAATCCACTTTGCAAAGGATAACCAATCACGCGCAAGGAAATGTGAAAAACATAATTTTTGCTTGCATGAGATTGGATGTCAGCAGAAATTCATTTTACTTACTAAGCTAAGTGAATTATCTCTTACAGTATATAGTACATTTTGCAAGAAAATGTAACAGAAGTAAGCCCTAACCGAACTGGATGATATTCATCTTTTAAAGAACTTCGGGTCAAGCAAGTGTCATAGTAATACAATCACTGTTTTAACCTTTTTTGTCTTTTATTGACCCTCAGTGCTCCAAGGTCCTGCAGCCTTTTGTGGCCACTTCCCACTTAGATGAACTTCAGCAATGGCTGCATGATATTTCCCAATGCACATCTGGAATAATGCCATTAATGGACCAATACTTGCATATTTAGGTGGCCACGTATAGTCACCAATATATTTTCATGTGACAGAATGACATCTCAGGAACACAACAGGGGAAAAAGAACAAGGTGTTGTCACCTTGTAACACAAGTTGACTGAACAATGCTCATGGCTTGAGATATATAGCAGCTAAACCGAAGTTTCAATATTGAGAAGGAACAAAAAGATTCTTTGGACTGGTTTATGTGTAGGGTGTAAGAATAGACTGAACTCAACAGTGGATACAGAAGGCTTTTAGTGATTAGTGGCCAATGACCAATAGGTAATAATTAATTAATGTTTGCAAAAATGGGACTGAGTTATAGTTATATAGTTATATAGTTATATATGTCCGACTCCTTACCAAGAAGGCCCACTGAGATTTGTAGAATGTATTTCCGGGTCAGTATACATTCCCAATAATGTCTGGGAATTCATAATCCACATTTGCAAACTACTACATGCAAAAACCTTGTGAGATGTGATATTTTCCTTAACAAATGTGTGGATGTTTGGATATTGAAGTGAAAAAGATTTTGTACACGGCTGCCTAACCAATCAAACCTATTGCCCTATAAACTGTCCTGGGTGCCCTGGATCCAAAAAGGTAGACATCATAGCTGGAATCCCATATACACCTATTGTTTTATTGCCTGATTGGACTAAATCTTAACAAGTTACTAAAAAAATTCTTCTGAGGAAACAACTGTTATCACTGTGAAACATGTTGAATGAAGTGGTCTGATGTTCCTCTCTTCTACATATTGCCTTTGGCTATATGAACAAATTTACATAAATTAGAAGTGGATATAATCCAAATCTACAGATAGGTGGTCCTGAGCTGTCCATGTACTTTAAATCTTTCTATATAAAAAACAGAAAAGCAATAATTTTACTACCTATAAGATAACTGGGTGGGCACAACTCAGACCCACAACTGGAAAGCAATTGATTATATTTAGTATTCTGTGTATGTTGGCAATGTGATCTCTCTATAAGTGAGGAAGGTATGGAATATCTTTATGTGTTTCTTATGATATTATGACTATTTCATGAGGGATTTTATCCAGTCTAGATATTTTTATCCATCCATTGGATTTTATAATAATTTGCTGCTGTTTGAATTGCTTAAATTAATCTTTAAAATATATCAAATTTAGGTGTATTTGAGGACATTTCTCTATTCCCTGTCAAATCTGTCACTGTATTTATTGACTTTGAAAAGAATGCCATCTTAGTCTGGGCAGCTAAGGACAGTCATTATATTCCCTATGAACAGCGACATTGAATTACTACTTTTAATTAAATGTAATAGTGCCAAATCGAAAGCAATCTCAATGAACGGTGCAAAAATATGATTTACTAATTATAATCAGGAGACACAGATTGGGGTCCTGTCACATAATGGCCAAAATAGACTTCAGATTCATGATATTGTTACAGAAGGAAAAGAAATGTTTGCAAATTTCATTTTTAGTTCTGTAAATCGTTTGACAGGCAGCGTTGTAGCAGTTTCAAAGTCTTCATCGCCATATGGTATTTTGGAAGAATTTCTTTTCACTCGGAGATTAATTTTTCAAGTATGTTGGAGCTTCTGTCCAATTTTCACATGCACTGAGTGGGTGGAGGGATGGACAATTTGAAGCCTGTGATTGAGACAGACTAAGAAGCACAAGTTTAAGAAGGCCTAAGAAAAAATGCAAAGGTCTGTAGTTCCTTTGTAGAAACTAACCAAACCTTTGGAGTACAAATTCCTAAGAACCCCTATTGTCAATATCTTATGACCCGTGGAGTTGTGTTGGGCTTTTTTTGAACTTCTTTTAGGCATATCACAGGGATACTGGATACCGAAAACTGGGATGCTCCATCCCAGTCTTCTGTTTTCCTCTTGGAGTCTTTTTTTGGGTGTTCATGCCTGCTTGATGTGGACACTTCTTGTTGGCTCTCTGCTGCAAGGTTCTTTTCTGAACAGACCAGAAGATGATGTCAGCAAGAAGGAAGAGGCAGGAACCAGTCACTGCTGGGACCTCCGCATTGTTGTATTGGTAGTCCCATAGACACGTAAAAGGCACTGTTAAGGGACCTGGACTGCAAGTTTGGACCTCTTTGGGCATTAATGCCTGCTTGATGTTGATACTTTTTGTTGGCTTTTTGTTGCAAGGCTCTTTTATGAACAGACTGGAATATGATGTCAGCAAGAAGGGGAATACAGGAACCAGTCACTGCAGGCTCCTTTGCATTGGTGGATTGGCAGTCCTGTAGACATGGAAAGGGCTTTGGTAAGGCACCTGGACTGAAAATTTAGACCTTTTCGGTCATCTAAGTCTGCTTAAAGTTGACACTTCTTGTTGGCTTTCTGTTGCAAGGCTCTTTTCTGAACAGACCAGAAGATGATGTCGGCAAGAAAGGACATGCAGGAACCAGAGTTACTGCAGGCACCTCTGCATTAGTAGATCAGCAGTCTCATAGACATGGAAAGGGAACCATTAAGGTACCTGAACTGAAAACTTGGACCTTTTCGGTCCTTCATGCCTGCTTGATTTTGACACCTCTTGTTGGCTCTTTGCTGCAAGGTTCTTTTCTAAACATACCAAAAGAGGATGTCATCAAGAAAGGACCTACAGGTACCGGTTACTGCAGGCACCGCTGCACCGGTGGATCAATAGTCCCATAGACACAAAAAGGGCACTGTTAAGGGACCTGGACTGTATATTTAAATCTATTTTATTTGTAAGGTAAGAAGTAGTTAGATCCCATGGGATAGGTTAAAGAAGGGTAGACGGTTTTAAGATTTTGCCCATAGGAGTGTTTTATATAGATCCAAACCCAAGTGCCTAAATAGGCATTAACTTGTTACTATTCTTTCAAAGACTCCTTGCACTCTTTTATTTATGCAGTTTTCTAGTGTTTCTGTTTGGATTCAGATAAAAGTCAAATTTGTCAGCAACCATATAACATCTATATCTGATCAAAGTTCTACTGCTGATTTATTTAGAGACAGGTAGTTGTAGGATGCCAAGAACTGTTGATTTCTATCGGTGTTGGACTGGGAAGTCCAGTCTTATTGTACTTGCAGGCCAGGTCTATGTCAAGCAGGGACTATAATATTAACGTGTAGAGCTGTGTTGTAAACCACTCATTGTCATCATCAATGTTGCTTTCTTCTGTCACAGGGACTCATTATAATAAATTATACACAAGTGCAGCATATGTTACTGCATGCATTGCTGCTGGTGGTCTCCACAATGTATAACCAACTTCTTTAACTAAATTGCTTTTTGTTGTAAGGGGGCTTTTTTTATTAATTGTGTCAGTTGTTGTCACAAGCACTTTACATCCATACATACATCCATATGTGCACACAGTGTATACAGTTTCTAAAAGGAGACTTTCTTTAGTATGTCACTGACTTGTTGTCACAACCACTTTGTCTCTACATTGAGAAAATATATAAAAAATGGAACCCCACAAAGCTGTAAACCCCACAAAGCTGTACATCTAAGAATTTGCTTCTTTTGCATGGCAGTTTCCGATCACTGCATGCATTTTCCTCTTCTTCTAAATTACTTTACATTGGACATTTGGTGGTCTTCTCCAATGCCATTTTAGTAAATTTGGATGTTGTATGTACTATCTTGTGCAGGTCAAACCATGTGACATTTTTCTATTAGCGTTAAAGGTGTTTGGATTCTTGACATTTGGAATAAAAAATGTTGACCAGACTTCCTAAAAATAATACAAGAATTTCATGGACCTATCAAAACAATGAGTCAAAATGACTTCACATACAGGCACATCTTTTATTGATTGGTGCCTGTAGGAAGAAAACATCACAGAAAAAAAGAAGGTCTTCTTTACCACCTAGGGGTGTCAACATCAATCACCAAATCACGCAGTGTGATATGAAACATTTATTAAACCCAACTCTAATGATTGTGGATATACCAGCACATACAGGGATATTATAAATTATAGAAGAACAGTAGTGGTGGGAATCACTCTATTTACTATTTTGGGATGCTTTAAATCTGTATGTGTTGTTAAAAAAAATTGAAGCATGGGTCTCCCCCACATTTTAACCAGATCCTTTTCTAGGCATGAGCATGGGTGACCAGGAAACAGGAAAGGTAGGGGGAGTGCAATGAGTGTGACCCCTATCCTCACCTGTCTATACCTGGTCACCACAAGATCTCTTTTCAAAAACACAACACGTAGGTGCCATTTTTTTTCAATCTTTTTTTATGTGCCCAGAAGTAATCAAGGGTCCATAATGCCATCCACCCACGCAATCTAGCATCAGCCATTGCAAATGACATCTGGTAAAGGACACTGCTAAAAAGTGCCGCCCTAATAGTCCTGTTTCATCAGAATACATGTAATATGGCATTCGAAACAACAATTCGACCAAATTCAGTGGCTCTATTTTTACATCTTCCCCTATCCCTAACCAACTCTATATATTAAATAATAAATGAACAATTATCCTATTCAAATGTAAGGATAAGATTAGGGTATGGTTGGATTGGCTTAGCTTGGCATTAGGTAACAATTAACTCCAATATTGTCATTTGGAGTGCCCTTTTCTCAAAATGCTAACAATAGGTGAATCCATCAAGGATCTGACCCCTGAGTAGAAATTGTACAGTGCCTTGCACTCGCATACACACACCTGCAATGCACTAACACAAAGGCATCACTCCGCATTATAAAGGGCCATTTGGCACCAGAAAAAGATGGAAAAAGACCCTTGCAAGCAAAGAGAAATCACCCCTCCTACTGGGTCTATATTTGTACAACCCCCGTCAGACCCAACTGCCACCAAGTACATCCTCCTTTGTGAACTGTGCCAGGTTCACAGCTTTGACCAATTGATCTCTCTGCTAAAAGGCTATTGCTGGATCTTGTAGACATCCGCTGGGCCCTATGATTCGGCTTGGGTTGCTCTTTGTATGATCTGGTGTGGATGTTACTCTCTGTGGTTCAACGGAGGAGACTGGGATTTTCTTTTCTGAGCAGTGATCTGTACATTGTATGCTTAATACCAGTCCACACGAGAAGGGAGAATTGAATTACTTCTCTTCCACCCAATTGAATTTCATGCTATCTTGATGATGTGATAAGAACGTACATTTGAGACAAAGCACATAATACAGGCCAGGGGGGTCACATGCTGCAGTACAGGAAAGGGCACATTAAAATCCCTGCCTGAATATGACATTAACCAGTTTGTGCCAACATGCAGACTGTCCTTGTCTGCTTAGAAGCAGCGGATGTTTTTCAGGCCCATTAAATTCAATGAGGAAATTTATTTTATTTTTTCTCCTTTTTTGTCCGTCAGTTTATATTATGACTGCAAGCGCACAAAAAGTCACAAGCTCTGCAAATCTGCAATTTCCTGCTGGACTGGGCATTTAGAACTCCATTATTACAGTGTTCTCATGGCCTTTTCTTTTAACTAACAAAGTAGAAAGGGAAAAGCACCTCTGCTTGTCACGTATTTGGCAGCTTTGGCCACTGTCAAACAGCTTTTCATGAGAAAAGCAATCAAATGATGACAAATCACCACTGACATGGCAGGTTCTTTTGTTGGTCGTTTGCATTTGCCATCTTTGTCACATCTGGGGTTTGGAGTGGACCTGGTATCAAATATAAACTGTATATATATATTTATGTTCTATGTATGTTATGTAATGCTTTCCTAACACCAACAAATGGGAATTTTACCATCATTTTTGGAACTTGGCTCCTGCTATTTTAAAGGTAGCATTCTTCATTATGGGTTCTCCAATGACCAGGAACGTTCACCAAACCCATCCTGGACAAGTTTATCTACTGCCAAAAGGTCCACTAAAAATTTGCATGTGAACACTAGATGAGATGGGAGACTTTGCTTCCTTGTCTTATTTATATTGGATTCTTTATTGATTGTGAATTGCTATGGAGTGAGTAGTTTACTTAGTGCTGCATAGACCATAGTGGGGTTCACTCTTCTGTTCACATTATCTTCTGAACCTTAATGGTGATATATTATTTTATGGTAACACATTTTATTATTATTTATAAAAAAGAATTCAGCTAATATGAGTTGAGTGTGTATCATACAGTGCCAATCCAGGTAGCCATGTGACTTCTGCAGGTACAGAGAATCAGAGTTCTGCCCCTACATCTGTAGGTTATGGTTTCTGTCAGTGATTCTGGTAATGAGTCTAATGACCACCATTGCCTCACTCTTTATAAAATGTTCTCAAACTCTTGAGGACTCCTTTCATTGTCATTGATACTTGTACCTTAAAACAATGGTATTGTGAAGCCCAGTAGACCATATGAACAATCACATTTTAGCTTTCAGATGACATCAATAAAAGAGTTCCATAGTTAGACAGTTAAGCTACATACACACATGCAATCATTGTCGTTGTAAAGGATCTTTCACGATCCTTTCCAACAACTAAGGACTGCACAATGCATGAACGAGTGATGTACATACAACACCGTTCTTGTTCTGCTCTATGGAGAGGGGGGGGGATAGCGATGAAGCGGCACCCCACTCCACGCTCTCCCCCTTTGCTTCCATTAGGATCATTCACCGTCCATTGTCTGTGGATCCGCCATCCTCGTTCGGCCGATGGACGATAGGCTCTGTACACACGGCAGATTCTTGTCCAATATCCATCCTAAGCCGATTATCGGACGAGAACCATTAGATGTGTGTATGCAGCCTTAGGTTGAAAAAAGCCCATCAAGTTCAACCACTAGGGAAATAAACATACTTTAAATCAACATATCCCAGATAAAACCCTATAGACATAGTTGATCCAGAGAAATGGAAGAAAACCCTTATTAACCCTAGTTCAGATTTCCATTTTTTCCTGATCCTTTGAGACACTTAGATGTTCTGTGGACCAACAGTCTGTGTTGTCTTTACTTGAAAACATTAATACCCAGTTATAATTTGAGCAAACAGCTTTCCAATTGGCTGAACTGTGTTGTCCTTTGCAGATAAATCTCAGGCAGGTGTAGAATATTCCAATTAATGGTGCCCTGTATCTATTGCAATTTTAAGAAATTTATTTTTCAAATGCATCTAATGTAAGTACTTAACTTAGTATTAATCTTTGTAGACTTTGACTGTGTGACCGAGAGGCTATGCTATGGGCCAATCAGGTGTATCACATGCACATGTGATTCTCCCTACTGTTGAACTTGACGGACTGTATTTTTTTCAGCCCAACCATGTAACTTTGTGTTGAATAGAAGCTATGCACAGACAGAGAGGAGGATTGATAAGTATACTACTGTTCATTGTTCATTGCCCATTCCCAGGAGCAAGGAGGTGGCCAGGCCATATTGCTTACCTACAGTAGGTAAACATTCGGTCACCAACCTTCTGTCTGGCATGGCTGTGTAAATCTATAGACTGCCTGATAAAATGTAAAACTGTTTTGGCATGCAAAACAACCCCCATATATGGATTAAATAGTTCATTTGGCTGCTTGCCTGGAGTTCAGCTTTAATGTTTTGCAATATGAAAAAGAAAACACAAGACATAATGGCTGGCAATGGTGAAAGGTGTGTTACAATAGATTCTAGATTAAGAGTTGCTGGAAAATAGGTTTTGCTATGTATCTTATTTCTACCTCTGGTTGATATTGCTGTATCTGACAGCTTAGCACTTTCTGCCCACCAGTGAGGCTGTAGAAGCCGTGTCAAGGTCTTTCTGCAGAACAAGCAGAATGTTTTATTCATAAACTTTTTTGTTTAGCTGGATGTAACAGAAGTGTTTTTTAAGTTACTGACTTGGCATCTGCTTAAAGCGCCGTATGAATGAATGCATCTCCCTGACCCATAGAAGCCTGAGATTACCGCTACCTACCATCTGCTCTGATCATCCTCACATCATGGCGCATCTGGAGGATGGTGCCAGCTACCGCTCTGAACGCTCTGTTTTTTTAGCTGCACCACGAAGACTGTCACAGCTATTAAGGGTATTACTCCCACCAGAGGAACAAGAGTAGCATCATTGTTAAAAGACCCATCTATTTGTATTATATTGGTAGATGTGTCTTCAACAGTATTGTCACCCCAAAAATAATTACAGGTCCCTACCAAGGAAAGATATTATACTTGGGCTATGTTCAGACTGGCTGTAAGGTTTGGTTACCGCTTCCGTGTGCCAACTGCTGCCTAGGGGAAGACACCACATATAGCTACCCAGCTCAATAGAGAACAAATAAGGCAATTAGGGAATAGTTCAGTACTAATATTATTAATTATCAAATCTGCAGATGCTGGTTCTTTAGGTCTACACTGACTTTAATTCTAAATACTAATAAATGCCCATACAGCTTTTTTATCATTTGTTTTTAGGCATTTATGAAGATGTTTAAACAAAGATTGGTGGCAGAGAAGAATTAGAATATGGGAAATGCCTCCCAAATTGCCCAAAACACCTCAAAAACACTCACAAATGCACTATGTATGCTAATGGGGGTTTGCAGCATTTCTTTTGAGTTTTTGGACGTTTTTGTATATTTCTGAGCACCTATGGGCACTTTTAACATTTTCCAAATGCTGCAGGATGCGTTTTCTTTATAACTCATTAAGAAAATGCTCTGACATGGACTGGCCCATTAAATAAATAAACTTAATAATAGCACTGCAGCACAAGTGGTGGAGCTGTTTGCAAGGCGGCAGACGCTGGGAGCTGCTGGGCATTGCTTTATCCTGAGACAGATCTGAATCTTGCCTTATGTAACTGCTGAGGAAAGAGGAAAATATATAATATTTAGTGTAACTGGAGTCTGCTAATGGCACATCCAAGTGGCAGTGCCCAGCTGCAGTCTGGGGGCTTTTGTTAGATTTTTACAGATGAAGCCGCCTTGCCTTTTTGGTTGTCCATGTGACCTACCTTTCTTCTGTTCTAGCTTTGCAACTTTCTTTACATTTTTCAGCACTGGAAACTTCCACAGTTGGTGATAGCTTGCTTCCCTCTTGTACTCTGGTCCTATCCTCCAAATGGTCTACATATCATTACAGAACAAAGTAATAAAGTAGGGACCAACAAAAGGAAACAAAGACATCCAGCAAAAATAGAAAATGCTAAAGATTATAACGAAATAGGGGCAGAAGATATGGGCTGCCAATTGTGTAAGTATATGATATTTAACATCTTGTTAGGGTATTGTCACTTTATAGTCTAACTCAAGTTTTACTGGAGTTTTTGAAAATCAATGTATATATACTTCTTCTACCCCTTTTTCCCTTGAAACCTGTTTATCAATATTCCCATAAAACCAGTTCCCATGCTGGTGAAACAGAAACACTCCCGTTTGAGAATGGCTCTCAATCCCAGCTGTAACTAATAGCTCAAGATCCCATCGATGCTCAGAAACCAACCAGCATGATTCTTGAACATTTCATGATATAGTGATCGAATACACATGGATGGCTTCATTAAAACATAAAAGCAAATGCAAATAAAAAGTAATGAATTCATTGAATATATTTATTTTCCCTGACAGTTTTGCAAAAATGAAATACATTCAATTTTGAACATGATTTTATTTATATTGTACTGTTAAGGAACCTTTTTTCAGCTTAGTTCATCTGGTTAATCATAAAGAAGGAGGGAATCCTAATTAACACAGTGCATGATATCTAACCTAATTCATGCAGTCACATATGTCATGTCATCCACACATACTGGAGGGGGAAGGGGGTTATGGGGTAGGGGTAATTGTACCTATTACATATTTACAGAGACTATGTACAAGCTCCAATTTTATGCCTGAATATACAAACTGCTCATAAATAAACATAGAGTTGCAAACCTGTCCTTTGTTTTTGTGGGATTTCCTGGGGTACTGGCTTACTTATATAACCAAAAAATCATAGTAGGTTACATTTTCTCAAAATAGTCATGTTGGCCAAGGACACATTAGTATATATTATCTGTTTATTTTTATTTTTTACATGCTCTTTGCAAAGTGTGTCTTATCTGTATAAATTGTGAAATAATAAAATAATAATAAAATATATTAATACAATTGCAGAATGAAACTCCCATGGATGTATTCATAAAAAATGCTGAATTTCCCCTAAAGATAAGTACTGTCACCTTTAGTATGTAATGAAAACTACTGTAGCATTTGCTTAATAACTACAAACAGCAATAAAATTCTGTGTCCAACCAATACCTACTAGAAATTTGACCTGGTTGAATTTCAGCTTGAATTTAACTTCAAATCAAATGAAAGTGGAATTAAAGTTCTGCAAATTTGCTATTCAGATAGGTGGTTATTGCAGAAAAGAACAGGTGATGTCCCTTCTGCAATAACTTTTTATACCTGCCCAATCACCACTCGCTGTTAAATGAGTTGCACACATGTGCCAAGAGTGAATGAACTCCCACACGCCTGTACTGGAGTTACATCATCCCGGCACAACCATTTAATATTGTCGAGGAAAAGAAGGATGATTCTCTGAATGGGGATAGGTGAGTAGTGCAGGTTTGGGTGAATTTCAGCAATATGATAAATCTATGGCTGAAGAATTAGAAAGTTCTTTTCCTCTAGATCTTGATTTAGAGTTTGAAGAAGAGAACTTTAACTCAATTATGAATTCAAATGTGTTGAATTCTTATAAAATTTTAAAGACGAACCATGGAAGTTTACTTAAACCCCTAATTTTAAAGAAGAAAATCCCTGGATAGTAACCTCTGACTTACGACCATATGTGTCTGAAATGTTCCATTTGATCATTTTGACAATGGATCCTGCTCATTGATGACAAGCCAATGAGATGTCCAACTGGTGGTCTTACGACTAGTAAAATGATGTAGATATCGCGTTTGGACCTCCTGGTCTTTTTCCCAAGAGTAGACGGTCGCTTTGAAGTTACAGCTTTGGTGGTATTAGTTGGACTGGTATTGGCTGCAGATTGGTTTTTAATATTGGGGGCACAAGAACGGTGGAGTTCATTTTTCAAATAGCAGTCATGAATACTTCCATGTTTGTAAAAATCCTCTCGAACAGACATGGATTTTCATTGTCATATTTATAGAACTGCAAAACCAGCAAATGAAAAATAATACGAAAGCTTCTTTCTGAAAATCATTACTCCTGCCAAATTGCCACGAACCAACTCAGTGCCCCAGTGATAATTGTGAATAATAGCTCGCCGGTCGATGTATTAAGTTATGTCCCGGTAGACCTTTTAAAAGCTCTGGATAATGTCAGGGTGATGACATGATCCACTCATTCTGCAATAAAAGCTTGTTTAGTACAATAATTTTTTTTCCGATGCCGTCTATGACGAGACCCAGATGTCCCTGTTCACAAGTCATCATTGTGACCGTCCGCGGATAGTCTTATCTTAGCAAAAGAAATGTTGCTGAGTTTCAGCCATGAATCAACAATGAAGAGGTAAGCCAGCAATACGCCAATCTATTACATAGTGGCTAATAAAAAAAATTATAGGGGGCCGTTGTAAGATCAAAACCTTTCTGGAGAATGTTTGCTCAACGTTTCAATTTTTCTTCAATTTCAAACACTGGAAGGCAATTAAAGCCAAGTATGTTTTCAGATATTTATTATTTTTTGTAAAAGAGGGACAGAGGGTTGGATATCTAAACACAGAGAAAGTAACTTTGTACATGTGGTGTAATGTTAGGACCTGTACATCGAGGAGGCAAAACAGTCTCTAAACAATTGCATGGCCCTTTATGGGATGGCAAACTCCGCAGGTCTAGTTTCACCAGTCTACCTCTACCTTAGTTGCCATAGTATGATAAAGAGAGAGAAAGGTTTTTAGGCAACAAGAACATTTAATTGTGTAAAACCATGATAAGCATCTGTTCTTAACATAGCTCAGCTAGAGTATGAAACAATTATATGTATCAGAAATGTGGTTGATATTTACATCGAGGTATTAAAAAGTGTGAAAGGTTGCTGAAGTCTCTTTCCCGACACAATCTGCCGTTTTTACAACTATCTTCCCAGAAAATTACAAGTGCATTTAATGTACGTAGACATGTTATTTATCTGTAAAGGACTTCTTTGTGTAGACATCCAAAACACCCTATGACTGATGGTGGGTGACACCATCTTGGATATCATAACAAGGGCCCAAGAAGTTTTAAGCTGTTAATCAAGTCACATTCATTAGCAGTGTTTCTTGACCTTTTTCTTATAGGGAAAACTTTGAAAAAAAAAACTTTCAAGTCTTCAGGGAACCCCTGCTATAATAACCATATCCACAGCTCACAGTACTATTAGTATAGTGGTCAGTAAGAGGAGTGCCTGTTTTATTGCTGGCCATTGGGAAGAATGTCACCCTTAAAAATAGCCAAAAAGATTATCAATGTCAATTGAACTAATTTGTGAATTGGAAATTGTTCATGGCTCAAGAAACTCCTAGAAATCTCTGGGGGAATCCTAGGGTCCCAGGAAATCATGGTTGAGAAACACTTTTCTATAATATTCCCCATTGCTTTCACCCTGAAATGTACATAAAAGATTATACAGGGAGGGTCGGAGATGAAGGGCTAATACAGAAAGACGTTAGATGCTCCCAGGCGAGGATAAGGCTAGTAGGATGCAAGAAAAGAAGTGGCTTTACTGGGTAACTAATTAACCTGGAGTTGTCAAATAGTCTATAAATCAATAAGATAATATTTATCAAAAGGAAAAACAAAGCAACAATTGGTGACAAAGTGGCAAGAAGTGCTTGGAGGTGAAAAGAAGCCATTCGTAAAAAGGGGTGAGGGCACCATCTGTCACCTACATATAAAGCTGTTATAGCATCTCCACCATGTCAATTTTAAACCTTCTGCCATGTTGAAAGATTTACGCCTCCTATGGATTATGAATTAGGGATTAAAATTGGTCAATGATGTGCAAAAAAAGTTTTCCTTGCAGATTGCACTGACTTCAATAGGTCAATCAAACTCTTCAGCTACAGGGGTATATAAATGTCCATTGTTTGCATCTCATTGGCCATCTCTATTAGGAATTTGGGGTTCTATAATGTATTGTGTGAGCAGGTATGTATTATACTCCAGTATTAATTAGTAAGTAATTCACATCACAAAACTATTGCAATGCATGCAGACTTAAACCCATACAAGGAGCAGAAATTTGGGGCTGTCAACTGTACATTAAACTAAACATTATGTAAAACAAATGAAATTATGAACTTTGCTTATGTTTTGTAATTACATAACAGTGACATTACAGTGATATTAAAAAGCCTCCAATTACCCCATAGCACAACCACCACCCCCACCCCACCAACTATGCAAATTACTGAGATATATAGGATAAGAGGACAGAGGGGGTACCCCAAAATGGCCAGTAAATAGATGTTTTCAAATTTGGAACTTTTAGAAAAATCTTGTTTAGCAATTTGTTAGCAAATGTTTTTAATCCTAGACCAGATCACCTTCAGGTTTGCTGGATCACCCAGTATATCCTGTCCAGTCTTAGAGAGCTTTAATACATTAGGTCTGATGTCTTGGAAGCTGCTATGCATTGCGTTATGAATTGTGAACATTCATGCAATGCACTAGTGAGAATAGGCCCTCAGCTAAATAAATGAGGCCCTTTATTCAATTGGAGGGGGTATGGGTATTATCTATAGGAGTGAAAGGCATTATTGGCCAGAACACCACTGTAATTCAGGCGCTACAAGCTTTCTTGACATTAATATGGTAGTATTAGCTGAGACCTCTTTTAAGCCATGACAGGTTCACTTTTGCAGCCAACTTAATACAAGATAAAGTGTTTTGTTTCTCTCTCTAGTAAATAAACCTCTCCAACTCAACTTTATTCCGCTCACATAGCAAGCAAAAAAGCTCCATAAATCTGGCTGTATTTATGCCGTCTTCGGCAGTATCTGCCGAGTTAACCACTGCCATTCATTTGGAGAAGTCCCATCATATTTCATGGTAACTAATGTAGACAAAAGAGGCTGACATACAGCAAGCTGCTTTAAAAGCAAAATTCAGCCGTTTCCTTCTAATTCAATCACGACGGAAGGTTGGGGGCAGGGAGGGAAGGGAGATGTCATTTCTGGGAGAAACCACTGGGTTCCCAAGTGAAGCTTTTGATGCTTCCTACAAAGCTTTCATTGCTGATTAGTTGGTTGGTAAGCTAATTATGCCTTTATTTATAGACTAACATTCCTGGAGTCTCTCCATAAAGACAAACTTTGGCTCTTGCATATCTCAGAATCTCTTTTCTAGTTGTGACAGATGTAATTAGATACAAGTGGCATCATTGGGCAAAAGATAAGAAGACAAATAAAGTTTTATGGTGAAGTCAAAACTGTTTTATTTGAAAGGGAAGGTGTCTAGGATGTTCGGTAGAGGATGTTCGGAGCTTGAGGCTGAAACTAACCCAGCAGGAGACGTTGTGTTCAATGTCCAGGGCCGGCTTGAGCTCTTTCATTCCTTTGGAGGAACCTGTATTGTATTCTTTATACCAGCATATAAAGAGGCTTGATTGACAGCTTATTTTCCTTTTTTTTCAGATGGTTAGGTGTTGGTGGGAGATGAGGAATGACCTTTCCTGGCCTTGTTAACATCACTTCAACTGTTATCTTTTCACATCATTGTTCTGATTATGTTTTTGTTAAGTCTTATGGAAATTAAAGTTATGATCTTTTGTGACTTTGTATGAATTCCTTTGCCTGTGTCTAGGTTTCATGGCAAAGTTTTTCCCAGTGTTGGCATAGAGCCATTTTGGAATGTGTCATGGTGGGTCACTCAGTTGACCTTATTTGAGTTCTCTGCCTTAATTTTTTTTTGTGCCTTGTACAAAGAAACAGTCACAAAAATATTTTGCTTTAAAATTGTAATAATATATTTATATATAAGAATTAAAATGGAACTAAACTAAACATTTTGTAGCACTCTTCCCTCATACTTTGCCCTCCTGCAAAGACAGATCACTCTTCTGCAATAATTTAGCTGCAATCTTTTTGGGTCATTTTTTTTAGAGTGGCGTTATTTGGCGTTATTTGTCTTCATCCATTAGATAGAGGCAATAATAATCCAACCCCTGCCCATGCAAGGGAATTACGATGTTCTAGCCTATGGCTCCATTCTTCACATCTTACAGAATGGACCTAGAGTGTACATCTGCTGGAATTAGTGCACACACATAATGAAATGCTTTATATTTTGTTCTTTTTTTATGAATAATGTTTAGGTTCACTATTCATTTGCACTATGTAGCACTATGTCATTGAAGTCCAAGGCTAATTTCATCACTATAGATTGTATTACCAGCTAACCTCTGGTATCCAGTCATTATAGCATATAGTCCATGTCAAATATTTCAGCATAGTTTACAATGTATCACTGTTTTTAAACAATTTACAATATACCTCATGGTCTGATGATATGAATATATGTAAATATGTTTATGTGCAGTAGTGAAAAAAACGTTCTTCGCCAAGTCCCCTGAAGAAGCCTGGGAGGCGAAATGCGTCAGTACAAAAAAAAACATTTATTTGCTTTTATTTTTCCAGGGATTCTTTGTCTACTTTAATGGTCTATCCCCGCACTGCACAGTGGGAGCGACCAACATTACTTATGGTATGTTTCAATGACGTTGTATGCACAATTTAAAATTGTCTAATATATTACCGCACTAAAAAAAATTGGCTATTTCTTTTTTTTTATGCTTAAACCCTAAGGCTTTGGTAACTCCTCTTGGCCTTGTTCTGTTACTTCTGTACACTAAATTACAGCTCATATAAAACATTTACTATAAGAAAAGGTTTATAAATAAAGCCAAATCAGAAAGAAATGTCAATTTTGAATGCCCCCTGCAGTCCTCACCAGTTCTTCCTGTAAATCTCTATGGGATTTGTTTATATATATTTTCTTTCAAGAGTTACCCAACGTTTACCCAAAATTACCTAACATGAATCAACTTTTATTCATGATTCATATATTTTATATTTGAAGCAAATATGAACAATGTGTATGTTTTGGGTAAAGGCTGAGCGAGTCTTAGGTACAAATAAATATAAATAGACCAATTTATCACTACTGTATGTAGCAATCAGCCAGGGGAGGAAAGCAACACTGGGGTCCAATCAGTCTTTGGCCACATGCTCTTGTGTAGACAAGGTGCATGTTGAGCGAAACAGAGAAGAGTATGAATAGCTGATTGCTTAGCTTATTACTGTTTTTTCATTGCTCCAATCAGCAGGTTGGAATAAGGATAATAATGAATTTCCTTACTTCAAAAAGCTAAAGAAATATAGATGATGGATTCATTGGATTGTCATAAAATTGTCATGATTTTTTTGTGTCTAACCCACAAAGTGGTGATTAGCTGATAGGGCAATTACTTGGAATCATTGGGTTGGATCCAATGACCACCAGATCTAGCAAATATTACTATTTACCAACAGTTTAACAACTATGCTCTTCATTATTAAAATGTTGATCAGCAGGAATGCTAATTTACAGATTGTCATATAGCATTTGCCACTTTGATAGTTATTTATGTTCCTTTCAGAACAAATATATAAAGTTTTTTGACCAAAAATAGCATGTATATATGTAACATCAATAAAAAATGAATATAAAACAAATTATCTTTATTCATAAAAACAAAGCCATAATACTGGTATTAGATCTACAAGTCAAAATAGTATAACCATTATCCAAAGATCACATACTATTTGATGGAAGTGATATATACAAAGATTACAAAGACCAAGAAAAGACCCTCCAATAATAACATACCCAACACGTTTTTTTAGTGACAAAAAATCAGCTTCCTAAGGAGTATGACAAACATATTTATCCAATTAGGAACTGATTGGTGTCAGATAAGCAGAGGGAGCATGTCGAAATAGGGGGGAGATCTACAAGTGTTAGATTCTCCTATAGATGGACAATCAAATCAGCATCCAAAGCTGTGTCTGCTAGCCAACATCACCAAGGAATAACTTGTGATTCTTGTAATCACCATTAAAGGTTGTTACATTTATATTTTCCTCAAAAGTCTCATATTTTGGTCAAAGTATAAAAAAAAAAAAATATTTATAATACGATTTATATTGGGATTGTGGCATCTAGTGCTCAATAATTAACCCCATTTGTTGTAGGAAACCATTTTTAATTATGTGTAATTATTGGAATTGTGTTGCCCTGTTGGAGCAAATTGAACCAGCATTTTTTTTTCCTTCCTCTGGATCAACTATGTCTATTGTGTTTTTATCTGGGATAGGTTTATTTCCCCAGTGGTTGAACTTGATGAACTTGACTATGCAACTATGTTTCTTTTAAACATTCTGATTGCCATTTAAAGGTAACGGATGTGGCTGCAATGGAAGTGAGAGTGGTAATCAATCCCCTGATCACTACTTTGAATCTAGCATGATAAAAATGGCACACAGCAAATGGGGGAAAAAGAATTGGTGATCTATTACTTTGTAAAAAAGTTTACTTTAAGTTAGTGTAGTAAACTATATTTTACATAAAGACCATCATGACAATTATGTATCATATGTATAAATTGTCCTTTACATTAATCAGAACATGTGTCCTGGATTATTGGTGTGCCTCCGGGAAAAACATGCAGAATTACAAATAAGTAAGTTGATTGGCTGTATTTGTTTCTTTACAGTGCAATGAAACGTTGAAAGCAAGGTGATGGCTGATAGTATTTTGCCATTGATTTTTCCTGTTATTGCAGAACAGTCCCCGGTGAAGTGACTTTGATGAAATTCTGTACTTTTAATTACAATAATTTGACAGCTGAATATATGAAATTGTGAGAAATTGATTGGAAAGTTGTGGAGTGATACATAAAAACTTTATGAGTGCACAATAATTACTTGACAATTTTTGTTTTTTCACATTTGATCTTTTTTCTTTAGTTTTCCCCCGTATTTAAAGAAATGCAATCACTAGAATGGCCATCCCTGAACTCCATATATCCAAGGCCTGTTTTCTGTCACCTAATCTGCTACAAATTTTTTTTTTTTTTTTAGTTTAGTTATTTTTGTGAAGGTTGCTGTTCAACTAAGTTAGCGATGTGCCAAAAAGGTGCATCAAAGCAACACATTGTATGCATTTTCCAGGGACACATCAGGATGCTTTTATTTTCTTGGAAATTCTGCAAAAGCATCCATGCAGTCTGCCCAATTGTTTTACATAGAAAACTTTGACAGTGTGTTTCCAATGAGGGTATTTAAAGCACATCAGGCTTAGGCTTGGTCTCCACTGCTTCTGACAAGCTTCAAACACCTACGTTATAGGGGAACTAGTGCAGCTTTCCATTAAAAAGTAATTGGGCAGGCCCGGTAGACTAGGGGTCGCCAAACTCCAGCCTTTAGGCCAGATACGGCCTACCTCCGGAGCCGCGGGTTGCGGACCAGATCGGCCAGGGAGCGTTAGGAACTACCGGAACTGGAGCCGCTGGAGCTCCAGTGCCACCTCCTTTGCTGTTGCCCCCTATTTACTGCGGCCGACATTGATAATTCCGCCAGCGTGGTAAATAAGATAAGCTCCCTGAAGGGAAATCCCTCTCCTCCGCAATGCATATGGAAGAGAGGGATTTCCCTTCAGGGGGCATTCCCTAGTGGTGGGTGGGGCCATAAGGGCGGGGCCTACTGTGCTCCCGCCCACCCCTGAAATGGCCAAGGAGTCATAAAAGTTTGCCAACCCCTGTTGTAGACGCTTCAGCTTCATGATGTGTTGCAATTGATGCAGAACATTCTGCTACATGCATGGAGAATGTTCTGGGCTGTTGCATTCACTGTGTTCCCAGGTATGCTTAAATTTTGAGAGATTATGTATTGCATCTAATTTACTTTTCGTTAGTAGACGCTTATCAGGCAGGCAATTCAGTGCTGTTCACCAATGCAGCATCCCACTCCACCTATTTTGTCCACACCACCATGTCACTTGCAGCAGCAGCAAGGAGAATAAGGAAATCAGAGCATCCCCTGCTTCTCTTTAACCGTGCAACTTAAGATGTACAATCTCAGCATCCCCTGCACACACTCTGAGACTGTAAACGGCTGAGGGGGATTTTAGGAGCAGATTAGTCCCTGGCCTAATTCTGCACAGCCACGGGCTGCTATCACATTATAGCCTCTATGTTCTCATTCCTCAGTTGCTTTTGTAGCTTTAAGCTAGGTTGACTTGCTGCTGGTTTATGTATTCATTCAATACTGTTGCCGACTGTTTGCCTGTGAGTGTATGCTCCCTGGACTGACCCTTTTCCCTGGCTCTGTATTCTGGACTTGCCTCTGCTGGAATCTTGGTACTTCTATCTATTGGCTCCTGGTCCTCCGCCAGCCCTTCTCCAGACACCCTGGGGGTACCTATGAACTGAGACTTGCTTTAGGCAAAGAGCACAGCATTAGTTTGGGGGACTTGTGTCTGGCGAGTATTGTTGTTGGACAAGGGCCTTACAATTTAAGACAGTTTTCATAGGAGCAAATGTGGCCATTGGGTGGCATCTTCTGCTTTGATCTTCCTTCACTTTCTTTCCCCGACAATAAGGACAATCAGAAAGTAAATATCCAAATGAATGGCGGACATACACAGCAATAAAAACCTACCACCATGGCAGTAAAGACAGAAGGGTAGATGTTTCACAATTTTTTCAACAAAAAAAGCATTTAAGAAAAACAAGCTAAATTTTGCTTTATATAAGGGTAATCCACCTATTTATAATAAAGTACAAATTGTGAGTATAGGTCTGCTTTAGCTTGGGGCAGAAAATCAGATTTGCCATTGTGTACTAGCCAGACCTCTAGATATAATTTTGTGTGAATTATTCCTTTAATTGCACTCTTTATTGCAGTTGATTTAGGGAATATAGGCTTTTCACTTAGCAAGGGATATTTCAATAAGCTGGGTATAGCAGCTTAAGTTCTGCTGTCTTCAACCATCCAATCATGTGCAAGGAAACAACCTTTCTTTTTTTACATTACTTTGCATGTGATTGGGCATTCCTTGCAAAGTGATTTTTCACCGCAAGTGAATTACCGATTGCAAGATTAATAAGTGAACAGCCAAAATTCCTTTAGTAAATCACTACCATTGTCTCCAACCACATGTAGAGCACAGCTTCATTACCTTCACTCAGCCAATGGAAAATAGCTGCTCACCACTAACGAGCATGTTGCATCTCACACCTCTAATTCTGTCCGACACCGGCTTTCACCGCTAATTATAAGGTCTCTATTTCCTCTGCCGTTTTGCACTTCATGTGTCAGACTGACCTCGGCTTCGGCGGAGACCTCCAGCAACAGACGAGGGGTTAAGGTTCACATGGAAACATGAAATCAATTGAAAGAGTTTTCTGTAGTGATTTGAAGGTCGGCAGAACTTGTCAGGTTTTTTATTTAAAAAGCGGAAAGATTGGGCAAATT
Source organism: Pyxicephalus adspersus (assembly GCF_032062135.1). NCBI lineage: Eukaryota > Metazoa > Chordata > Amphibia > Anura > Pyxicephalidae > Pyxicephalus > Pyxicephalus adspersus. The sequence continues at coordinate 58,400,095 of NC_092866.1, read as the reverse complement.
TGGCCTATGCAGGGCAGGGCGACTGACAGTCTGTCATATCACGTCCATGTCAGATTAATAGCCAGAAAAGATTTTCCATTGACTGGGTCAGAAAATGGAAATTCTCAACACACAAACAACTGAATTTACAAATCATTTGCTGCTTTAACTTTCAAGCCGGACAAGTTTGTAGCTGAACTCCAGGCCAATTGCTAAATACGAGGATCAAAAAGAAAAACAAAGGAGCTGTCCTGCCAATTCTTAGTTTTATTACTGGGATTATTTTCTGGTCCAGAAATTTGTCTCCACTTTCAGATCTCATCCAAACCCTTTCCATGAATGGACTGTGAACAGAGAAGCAGCAGACTGTTAAGTTCATTTACCTGTCTTTATCTTGTCTTTACTGTTTGCTCCTTACATTGCTCAAACTCATAAAATTGCCGGTGAAAAAACAAAGTATTTGATTTGATTTACTTACTTATTTTTGCTTTTTTTATGAGCTTGTCTCTGAACTACAAAATTTGACTACTTCAGGCAAAGTCGATTCTGCAACACATTTTTATGGGTAGCTAACATGCAAAAAATCTTAGGTGCGTATAATCTTATGGGCAGATTGTTGTGTAAACAAACAGTTTGGTGACAGGGACTCTTTAGAAAAAAATTAAATCCCCTTCACCCGTAACTTGTAATTTTTGTACCCCCAGTGTGAGCATCTCACAGACAACGAGACGCTGAATGATCTGCCCGCATTATCTCATGAGCGGTCTTCTCTGAGCCTCATCACTTTTCCACTGACCTACAGGCAGATGTTTTTTGACTCATTACAGAGGCTCTTGTAATGTTTGTTCCCCGCAGGTGCCTGTAGTACATTGCGTTTAGTCTCTAGAACTCTTCTTTCATTAAGAGCAACCTCCCGGAATTCCATTGCAAGATTAATTGAATACACAAACGGGAGTCCGGCACAATGCATCAGCAACAATAATTACACATGAGAGGCGCTGCGAAAATACAAAATATATATTATGGATGGATTGCTTGTGGCTTAAAGGCAAGCTGGTAAGGAAAATATGAAAATATATCACAGTTTATTATACATTGTATTATAGAGCCTGTTTAATGCTGAACTTCAGGCAAAAATCTCACTAAAAAAATGAAAAGACACCTATGTGTGTTGTCCTAGCTGCTACAGGATTCAAAGTTTTGTCCAGGTATTTGTGTTAGTCATAGACCTCTGCCAGATAGCATACTCAGGACAATGACCATGCATGTTAACCCTAACAATTAACGTCTGTTATTTGCTCCCTTATGGGCTATTTATTATGCCATTGGAACCATTTCTATATAAATGATTGATAAGTTAAAAAAAAACACTGGAAAAAAACAGAGCTGTCCTATGTCCTTTTCACACTTTGTTGTTCTTATGATGGACTTTGTTTCTATTACCATCCGTTCCTGCATATGCCATGGAAGTAGGTTGTAAGTATACCATGATGACTTCTGGGGAAAATAAACTGTATTCTTTGAGGTTGTTTGTAATCTTATTTAGGAAGCATTGGGAAATGCCAAGTTTAAGGTAGTAGAAAGTTTTTGGCACAAGCACGGCATTCAACAGGTGGGAAAGGAAGCAAAAGGAAAGCGGGATGAACACAGGCTACAACATGGCTTCAGATGCTCTAAAGGTCAGTGGCTGCTTTGAGGGACTTCTGACTGCTTGGTTAATTTTCCCCCTCTGGTAGAACGTTTGAGAAATAAAAGTTAAAAAATATTAAGAAAAAAGGGCAATACATGCAAACATTGCAACCTTCAGTGTGCTTTGTATTATGTATATTACATAGGTATTGCGCACTGTTGTCTACCCATGTAGATGATATTTTGCTGCTGAGTTCTGTACCACTGATAAAAAATTAAAAACATTAAAACATATTTCATTCCCTTAAAAAAAAATATATATATATATACATATATATATATATATATCTTTATACTCATGTCAGACCAGTAGATGACACTGTGTCCTTACATAAAGTGTGCAACAAACTGAGACATGAGTACATTAAACACTTACATTAAACACTGGCAAACAATAATGCACAAAAGATCGTTTATGAGCAAGTGATCCATCATAACCAACTCACAAGTACAAAATATTTTAACCTGTAAAAAGGGGAGTATACTAACCGATAATATGCATACATGTTTTTAATGTTTTCGTCTTTAAATAAATGTTTAAGAAATACCCCACCATGGAAGCAGTAATTCACATTTGACTTTTTCATTGATTGCTGTTTTGAATGTTAGCAGTGATGGACAAATTTTGCGCCCCAGGTTTATATTTAATTCAAAGCTTGTTACAGTATTTTCAGGTAACAATAATTACCTTGGTTTATATTTGAGTATCAATTGCATGTATAAAATACCTAAAGTGTGTGCTACACGGAACTTATCCAAAATCAATTTGACTAAAATAGGCTTATAGACTTACATAGTTAGGTTGAAAAAAAGACATAGGTCCATCAAGTTCATACTTTTATTTAAGTTAATTTATCACATGTCCACAAAACCACAGGAATATTTTGAATATTGTTTGCAAGCACCAATCAAATGATTCAGACTGTTCCACCAATATAGGAATAACCTTTTATTTTGCAGTGCATTAAACTTGTTTTGTGTGATCTCCCATATATTAATTTTCATTTTAAAACCTGTAAAAAATGTGCTTACAAGTGACTTCCTTCCACCTAATCCATTGTAGTTGGTGTACGCTAATCAGCATTGTGCTTGCTTACAGAATATTTGGCTTAGGTTGGTAACAGTGTTTTTGGAAAATGGAATCTGATTATTTTAAGTTAAGCTGTGGATTGGCATGGAATGGAGAGGCCATAGATTTTCCTGTCTATGGTTTCCATTTATGTTGCATGCCACAGATCAGTGATCTTCCTCAGGATAAAATGTGTAACTTTCAAAACCTTAACATGAAACAAAATACCACAGATAATTCTATTCCCAGCAATAAAAAGAAGCAAATCTAAATTCTGACTGATTTATTAAAACCATAAGAAAGAAAATCAATGGAAAGTTGTTATCCATATTGGCCAACTAGAATTGTTGTTTGAGTCCCTCGTAAAGTGAAATGGGAAACCTAAATTGTTTCTGTGGTAACTTTTCTGCATGTTAATTCATCTTAAGCTTTTAACTGGAAGTATAGTCAAAATCTGGATTAAACACACCATTGTTGTTTCTAGGACAGAATCAATTTTAACAAAGAGTACCTGAAAGGATTAAACTCTCTTACGGTTATGTCCTCAGGGAGGAAGTGTAGGTTGAAGTGAAGTGTAGACTAGCAGTACAACCACACCAGGAAGATTGCAGGACAGATATAAATCACTGAAAGCAACAAAATGCATTATGTTTTAAATGTACAGCTCTGTACACGATTTGACCTAACCATGCAATGTGACTGCTACTAGCACTACTGTACTGTGAAATAGAGGGAACTGTGTATTTTTCACTGATGGAATTAGTTTCAGATAAAAACAAGTAGGGTGACTACAAGAACACTAATGAGATAGGAACATTGGCTACTATTGTGTTTTATGTCCAAGAAAATATACATTTTTACAGCTCTGCATTACTTACCATAAGTACTCAAATATTAGTATATAAACTATACATGTAAGAGTTACCATATATACTCAACTATAAGTCTACAACATACTCAGATAAAAGCCCATTTTAGTATAAGTAGAGCCCCCTGTTTAGCACACATAACAATTATTTATTCAGCTATCAGACAAGGCGGGTATACTCTGTGCAGTCACCACCCCCCCACATCATACCTAGTTGTTCTTTAGATTTTATGTTCACTTTCCCAGCTTCCATTAATAATAATATAATAACCTATAATATAGGTCATTAAGTCTTCTATCTATAATAGGTGAATAAGTAACTTCTAATTATGTCAGACATAAGAACACACTACAACTGAACACAACAGCTATGAATAATGTTAATGCTTAAGGAATTATCTTCACCCTGGGTAATAGGTAAATAAGTATAGAGGCAGTACCCTTTAGACATTACCAGAAAGGGTTAAGGGCAGGTTTACACCTATAACTTGCCAGCCACTCGAACACTTGCACCTCAACGCAATGCTAATACTTAAAGAATGAATAACAAAATAAATTGTGTTACAAAGCATTGCATTTTATATGTCCGAATTAGGGAATTAGCTTGGGTTCATCACTATTAAATTTGCATTAAATTTTACTGTGTGTGTTCATCCCCCTTAACGCCTCCATTCTCCCTCAACTTTGGGAGCCCATGTTGAAGGAAGGAACCTCATCCCCACTATCTATCTATCTATCTATCTATCTATCTATCTATCTATCCATCTATCCATCCATATATATATATATATATAAACATAAACAAACAAAGATAAAAAATAATAAAAGGTCCCCAGAAGTAACCCATACATGTTTTCCTGGTTATCCTGCAATACAAATCTATGTCAATCAAGTTTTAGCCATGGAATTTATCATTGCCATCATCATTGACATCTTTAACAATGGATTTAAAAAAGAGGTAATCCAGTGTTATATTTACATAGAAGTGGACAAAGAAACTTATCGTCATTTTAGTGATAAAGACAGCGATGGAATCCCTTTGGTAACAATTTTAGAAGCTGTCATCACAATAACAAATTTCACAACTTACAGGAAATGAGCAATTTTAGCGGTAAATATATATTTTTAGAATCCGACACTCAATGTGTCATTGACAAATTCCATATTGGATTCTATAAATATAAATCAAGTGATTCCATCATTGTATTTACATAGTTGCACATGCAGACTGTCATTTTATTGGTGGTGATTGACAAGGTAAAATTTGCAATCTGAACTCATCTCCATTGGTGAGGATTTCCATCATTGGACAATGTAAATGATGATAGAATTATTTCTAAAAACATATGTTATTGAAAAAAAAATCTTTAAATATAGTTTTTATTGTGACAGTTTTTTTACCTAACCCTTTCTGGGAATGGCTAAGGGGTACGGCTTACCCAAGGATAAAAGAAAGGCTATCTGGAGTTCTATTTTTAGAAGAAGGCTTTTAATATTCATTCCACAGATGCCAACCTCATATTTAGTGGGCAGATTGTGAGATGAAGGCTCCTTCCTCCAACTTAGGTCCCAAAGGTTGGGGGATTATGGGTATTTTAGGGTTAGAAGGTGAAGGGGAAAGGCACTGACCACAAACTTAACATAGTGACAAACACAAGCTACACTTGTAAAACCTGCTACTGTAAGTACAATGCAACGCTATTCTTCAAGGGTGTGTGTGGGAATATACATTATTGTGAACATGTTGTTTTGCCCTATAAGGGCAATGCATATTTTTTAATAAAGTGATGATTAAAGTAGATTTCCCCCTCCACCGCCATCAGAGGCAGATGTAGCCAACAGTGGCTCTCTATGTAGAATCTAGGGGGGGTGCCCCTGTTGGCTAAGGTGGTTCTGGGCTCTAGGCTCTAGGTTTTGAACTTGTAACCCCTGACCACCATTTTTTCTAAACCCTGTGGACCCCCAATAATATCAAATAAAATATTCATACCTTCTGTTTCCTGGCTGGTGCAGTGAAAGCACCAGTCCATTTTCTGTATCTTCTGCTGGGAATGGTCCCTACTTCTCCACTCAATGACACTCATCCAATATTAAATGTCCAGCCACTAGTGAAATAGTACTCTAGACCCAGGATGGTCTTATTCTGGACTCCTAGTGTAGGAAGTAAGCCCATGGCAGAATATGCTTACCAAAAATGGGTTAAATCCCACTGGGTATTAGCCAATATAGATATGTGACATCTTGTGCAGGAGTACGCCTTCTGCAGACTCCAAAGGTGGATTGTACATGGAGTGTTACAACCAAAGCTATTGAACTATAAAAAAGTAAATATTTTTCTTAGAAGGAAATTTTGCTTTTTTGAAGCTTAAAATAATACTTTGTTCCTTTTTTACCATAAGAAATAAAAACACTTCTGAATACCCTACATATACAGGGGAACATTCCACCATCTAATGTGCCAGAAGACTGAGATTTCTTATCTCATGAAGATTTTATTGACTCTGCTTTCTTTATAAAGTTGTATTTTTTGTTTCACAATGTATATCTGCCATATAAGACAGATTGGTTTAGAGAAGCCCTGACTTCCCATGACAAAGCGTATATTTCAAACACAATCGACTACGCTTTTTTTGTAAGATGTGGAATAAAATGATTGCAATGTGCAGTTTGTAGAGATGCCTTTTGTTTGATGCCATAAGTTCACAATACGGCTCTATGTAGTGAGATGCTTCGACAAGATAGATCTTTACAAAGGTGAATGTGCCGTAGATTTTGCGGGAAGAATATGCTAGATGCTCTCAGCATTGTTCTTAACTTGGCAGAGAAAACATTCAAGCTGTTGGAAGAAGAGATTCCACAAATAATGAAATGAGAAAATAAGTGATTTTCTGCTAGTAATGTGTCAAGATAAAAGAATCAAATATAATAATATATGTTAAAGTCTAATTCTGGATGAATCACTCTTTGATTTATCCTACCCAACCAATAAACTCCCAAATATCATAATATAAGTTAAAGCCCAGCTCTGGATGTATCACCCCTTGATTTATCCCACCCAACCCATAAACTCACGTTTACAAAATATTTTGAAATTTGAAAGTTCTCCATTACTTTTTTGAGTCTGTCATCTTATGACCCTCCAAAGTGCTCCCTCCAAGAGTGGTCCACCATGGCACGTTGACCTATACACTATAAGGCTGCACTGTAGGGAAGTATTTACTCAAGTATGTTCTCAAATATTTTTTTTTCAATGCAGCTATAGAATAGACATCACCAATTAATAATTTGGGGTCCAGGCCTTACCCACCAGTTGGCTGGTTCTGCTCACCAGTATACCAACAGACGGGGAAAAGCCAAGCTCATCATGATGTCATCAAACATCTACTGTTGTCTTTAGAAACCTTTAGGTGTCCACTCTACCAGGCAGAGATAGGAACACCTGGAAAAAAGCCTTCAATGTAAGGTCTGGGTCAATACTAGTATTCCCCAGACACCAATCCCTCAATCTATTGACTCAGTCTTCACCTATAGCAACCCTCGCTCAGCCTCAGGAGACTGGTTACGTCTCCCAGCACTCGGTTGCCCCCAGGACTTGGTGCACAAGGGATGGTGTCTGGAGGGTACAAAGGTAGAGGCACAAACAGAATAAGAGTCACAAGAAGAGGTCAGTTCAAGCAGAGTTCAACCGACAGTCAGGAACAGGCACAGGTCAGTAACAGAATACTCAAAAATCACTCCAACATAGGTAAGCCCAGCAGACGCTATAACAGGCACAGAAGACTGGAAGCAGAGTGGCTATAAAGCCCCAGCAGCCAATACAGGACTGAGTCAGGAGCTGATCAGCCTCTAGAATCCCCTTCTGCTGTGCGCAGCCTACCATTGGATGCTGGGGATGCCAAAAATCCATCAGGTTGCACGGCTAAAGGGAAGCAGGGGCTGCTGCTATCTTAGTTCTCCTTGCTGTTGCAAATGATATCTCTGGACAGAACAAACAGTGTTTTATATAGCGGTGGCACAAAGCACATGTCGTCGGCCAGGTGGGCATTTCCTAACATTCTACTTTTCTATCCCTATTCTTTGATGTCTTCGAAATTGAATCTACCCATATTTTTACTCCATGGTACTATAAATCTGTTTCTGTTGTCAGCCATAATTCTCTACAATTATTACACAGTATTTATATAGGCCCATCATATTATGCAGAACTGTACAAAGTCTACAGTTGTGTCAGAATTTTTTATTTATTTTTTTTATTTTTATTACAGCAGCTTCTGGATGAGCTTACTAAAAATGATTTCTCTACCATATGCTGCAGTGTATTATTAGAGCCAGCTCCTGAACCTCCCACGTGTGGTCTTGGGCCCGATTCCATTTACATATTTGATTCTATACCCAGCTATGAAATTCCTGCCATAGGGGAGAATGATGCTTCATAGGCCGGATGGCTTTCTCAGTGTATAAAGCTTTGTGATCAGATTGACTCAAACGGTTTCATTGAGATCAGAATGACTAAACTGTTTCATGTGCCAGTGAGTCACCGACTGTCAATGACATGTAACCCTAAGAGGGGTGCGTGAAAAAAGAACACCAAACAAAGAAATTAATGCAAGAATAGAAATTAAAACATATATTATAGCTTTTGAGTATCTAATGCAGCTATATGTGTAAAATAAGTATTATATATTCTTCTAGGGTAGTGGGAGCAGCTTGCTTTAGTCAAAGTAAGTGAATGGTGGACAATGAAAGCAGACCAATATTTAAAATCCAAAGTTTGATGCTCCAACTACTCCTACCAGCACTGGAACACATCTAATTGACCCCCTGTGCTGCTTCTTCCTCTGTGGACTTTTCTGACAACCAAGTCAAAATCAGGTCCCCCAACTACTTAAGTTAACCTCCCTGGCGTTCTAATTCTGTCTTTTTTTTTACGCAAAATGCGTCATATTGTTTTGCGTGGAAATTTATTTTACATTGTAGGTCTATAATTCTTAGTCATAACTCACCAAAATATGTCCAATATTTAATAAATTTAATAATAACTTTAAATAAAAAAAAAACACAAAAATCTGTTAAAACAAGGGTGCTTAAAAATACTAAAAACTGTAATATAACTTCACAGTAGCATGTATAATACATATAATCTAATTATATAAATATTAAAGATTTTTTTGTATTAGAATTAATACAGCTATTTTGTATTAAATCCAATACAAAATTATTTGAATTTCCCGCCGCGCCTACCGCATACACAGACTTTTGCACCAACGCCACCAGGGAAACCCCAGGAACGTCACTGCATTCACCGGCTGAAGATTCGAAGAAAAGGACGCCACCTGAGGATGAGATTTGTCAGGGAGGGCGCTTGGGACGCAATGGGACAAGGTAAGTGTGTGTTTTTTATTGTTTTTAGCTACCCCAAGTGTGGCTCAGGGTTACCGCTTTTTGCATTTTTTTTACCCCGAGCCTCTCGGGACCTTTAGGTCAGAATAGGAAATGTGAAGAAATCTCCAAAGGTAACAATTTGCACTGCAGAAAGTTTCTCCCACCTATCACTCTGATGGCAACTCAAAATTTCTGAGATTCCGTTCACTTTCTATATCAGAGATATGGGTCACCAAGACAAATAAAGAGGGCTAATCTCCCCAGTGGGGACATGGACAGCATGAAAAGCTTTAGAGAGGATCTGACCTTTCGCTCCAACTACTCCTACCAGCACTGGAACACATCTAATTGACCCCCTGTGCTGCTTCTTCCTCTGTGGACTTTTCTGACAACCAAGTCAAAATCAGGTCCCCCAACTACTTAAGTTAACCTCCCTGGCGTTCTAATTCTGTTTTTTTTTTTACGCAAAACGTGTCATATTGTTTTGCGTGGAAATTTATTTTACATTGTAGGTCTATAATTCTTAGCCATACCTCACCAAAATATGTCCAATATTTAATAAATTTAATAATAACTTTAAATTAAAAAAACACAAAAATCTGTTAAAACAAGGGTGATTAAAAATACTAAAAACTGTAATATAACTTCACAGTAGCATGTATAATGCATATAATATAATTATATAAATATTAAAGATTTCTTTGTATTAGATTCAATACAGCTATTTCGTATTAAATCCAATACAAAATTATTTGAATTTCCCGCCGCGCCTACCGCATACACAGACTTTTGCACCAACGCCACCAGGGAAACCCGGGGAACGTCACTGCATTCACCGGCTGAAGATTCGAAGAAAAGGACGCCACCTGAGGATGAGATTTGTCAGGGAGGGCACTTGGGACGCAATGGGACAAGGTAAGTGTGTGTTTTTTATTGATTTTAGCTACATGTGGCTCAGGGATACTGCTTTTCGCATTTTTTTTTTACCCCGAGCCTCTCTGGGCCTTTAGATCAGAATAAGAAATGTGAAGAAATCTCCAAAGGTAACAATTTGCACTGCAGAAAGTTTCTCCCACCTATCACTCTGATGGCAACTCAAAATTTCTGAGATTCCGTTCACTTTGTGTATCAGAGATATGGGTCACCAAGACAAATAAAGAGGGCTAATCTCCCCAGTGGGGACATGGACAGCATGAAAAGCTTTAGAGAGGATCTGACCTTTCCCTACTTTATCCCCCCCAAAAAAAGCTTTGCCTTTAGATATATACTTTTCTATTTTCTGCTTTATATTATATAGAAACCATACAGCCTCTGTAACAACTAACCCCTGAGAAAGCCATATTTTGGTGAAATGCGTTGGGATTAATGCAACCGTAACAGGTCCTATACCTTGTATATATTCGTTACTGTATGGTCTCAGAGAATTTAATGTCTAAGATGAGCATCCTAACCTTGTGATTGACAACAAGAGTTGGGACACACTCAAAACCCATGGAACTTGTAATAATTATGTATGAATCAAAAATGTGCAAATACATAATTACACTATTGTTTTGAATCTCAAGCCTCAAACCTCTTTCTTTCTCTACCTATGGATCTCAATATTTACCCTTAGATACACATAGGTAAATATTATAATACAAAATATATTAATAATATATAACACACAACCATGTCGGCAATTAATTAGGCTGAAAGAATTATTTTTACCAAAAACCCAAATATTTCATCAGTATGTAATGAGGCTTTCACGTGTAATGGTCATTGAATAATGCAAATTCTTTATTTCTAAAATATATATATATATATATATTTTACCACTAGAAATTGATTTTTTTTGTCCTCCTGCACCACTTTACCAAACAGTACAGATTGAACTTTACATTAGACCACATTCCTTTCACCTGCAGAGCAACACTGACACCCCGCGTCTGCTGTAACGAGAAATGGTCCGAAAAGCTTGTCTCTCTCTCCTTCCTTCCCGGATCCATAAAAGAATGACTGCGTGCAACCACTGAGGTGGAAAAGTCATTTTTATCATTTGCACTTGACATTATAAAGAAGCAAGTAATCACAAAAGAGGATTAGTATGTGTAATTACCTCTAACTGCAGGTCATTAGGGTAGAGGGAGGATATAAGCCAAGCTCGATTACACCACTGGAGTGAGTGGGAGACTGGGAAATACCTGTTGGGTTTCTGACATCTAGGAAAAGATAAACTGGAGATGTAATGTCTAGCAGATGTGTGTGCTGGACACTTTATATTCAGATTGGGGCATTGGGGGTTATGATTCACTAGGGAACTACTAGCTGTTCACATAGCAAAGTGAATTATCTTCTTTAAACTGAATATTTCACTTAGTTTAGTAGAGTTAAGATGATGATCTGCTGAATTAAATCATCCAATCATGTGTAAGTTAGTAAATCACCCTAAATATTACATAACCTATATTATTATCGTCTATAAAAGCACCACGGTATTATCAAAAAGTCAGCACTGCAAATAATTAATTTTTTTTTTCATCCCATGCAAACCAACTATCATTGATCAGATTGCCCCAGCAATGTTATCAAAGTTATTAATTTCAGATATCTTTTAGACTATTCATCCTGCAGTATTGGGCATTCTCATACATACCCAGCCATGAACTCCCTGCCCAGTAGGGGCAACACTGAGGCCAGTAATGGTTGCCCCTCTCGTAGCTCAGAAGGATTAGGGTGGGTGGCCCTAGGAATGACTAAAAGAGAAAAATATACAGTGAAAAGAACGAAGTTTGAGGGTCAGAAGTTCAATGCAAAAAATGTATTTATACATAGTTGATTCATACATGATTACAATAATACAGGTAATTCTTGTATTGTATCCCTGGTCCTGTTTACACTCACAAAAGTGGGATGACTATACTATACAAAGTCTTCTACCGCCATACAATAGTAAGAACTCTGGGAAGGTTGTGCATAGCCCACCGCGTTTCACGGAAATCTGGCTTCCTCAGGGGGTTGAGTGTAGAGAGAGTTTAGTATGGTAGTCTGACGTGGCTGATAGTGATTAAGAAAGTAAACAAAAGTTTTGGCAAGAAGGTATATTGCTGCGATACAAGCGCTTAAGTGCTTTTATGAGGTTTAAATGAACCACAGTTGGCAAAGATAGTCCTAGGAAATTCCCCAAGTAACTAATATATTTAATTCCAAATTAGGATTGGAAATTCGCTGTGGGTCCTGGTTATAATGCTGAAGCTTGGGTTCCTTTGCAGCATCCAGCCAAAGGGATGCTTTGGCTATAACCAGGACCCACGGCAAACACTCCATACAGCTTGGACACACAGCTTGGACTCCATGACAAGCATCCCTGCCATGGATAATACTGTTATGTTATCTACTCGTCCTAGAGGGAAAACCTTGCCATGTAAGCTACAATTCTACAACCCTACCTCTCAAGGCTCCCAGTTTGGAACAAACATATTAGTTCATTGGGGAATTCCCTAGGACTACCTTTGCGAACCGTGGTCTATTTTACCTCTCATTTAAGCCAAAACTGTTGATCCAGAAATACCTTGTGAATTGTCACTTCCTATAGGGATATGCGCGACCTTCTCGGTCCCATCTTTTAAATTCTAATTAATGTATGGGGGTAGAATACATTTGTATATTATAGTCTTCCACTGGTTGAGGTTTCCCATGCAGCAAAATGCTAATTGTGAAAGTGTGCTCTTATTTTTCTTTAAAATATTTAACCTGGGCTCTAACCAACCGTTCAGTCTTCTACTTTTCACACAGCTCACTGTTTGCACTAATTGTACTGCTGCAGGGTATTTTAATGCTTTCAGCAAGTTTTTTACAACACCGTGCTGGTACTTCCCACCACCCATGATCTGCTTGTATTAAACTGGGAAGCATAAATACCTATTGATGACTATAAGGATATGTCAATAGTAGGGCTAAATTTTTAAATGTTGATGGAAGAAATATTACAAACAATATGCAAAATAATTCAGCTTTAAGCATGTCTAAGTTCTCTTTATACTAACACGAACATACTATAACTAAAATAAATGTTTCCTTCACAGGTACACAGTCTATTGTGGAATACTGGCAGACTAAGTGACATGACCCTTACTGGAGACTCTTGATTCTTGAGTCCATGTGTATGGAAGACATATCAGGTCAGTGATGTCCTACTCCAAAAATACTGTCACCTAGGATGTGATCAAGAAAGACTTACATAGCCCTACATTTCACCTTCTGTGCAAAGTTATGATGGGTCCTTTTACTCTAGGGTACCTTTAGCACCGACAGCAAAGTGTAGATGTCCACATTGTGGTTGAGTTGTTGAATGAACCACTGGACACTGCTTGTAAAGCTCCCTGTGGCACCAGAAATGCTCCAGGGGGTGAAAAGAAAGAGTCTATGACCACACCAGTCCTTTACCTTTTGGAAAAAAGGTTTAAGCCAAAACTGTTGATTCAGAAATACCTTGTGAATTGTCACTTCATATAGGAATGCAAGAATGCACACAGAATCATATCCTTTAAAGATCCATCAATCTACTATGTAATAGAGATAAAAAAGGAAGACATGGTTTATGTCCAGACTGAAGAACACAACAGTGGCTGTTCCATAATATAAAAGACAATAAATATAGGAAGAAAGTATAAAATAAAACTAAACTTCAAAAAGGAAAACTATTGCTGCCAGCTCATTTATGGATGGGTATGCTGTCATATATCAAATATCAGTTTTGGGGTTTAGATATCATTTAAAGTTGACCATGGTAATCACCCCCACCAATGTAATTTGGTATAAGCCATCCCTGTAACTTCTAATTTTTCTGGATAGCTTGCCTTGTTTTAAGATTAAAAATAATGGTCCTGATTTATTAATGCTCCAAGACTGAGGACAAATATGAATAACAAATTATTTAAAGAAATGTAGCAGAATCTTGCATGATAGTCTATCTTCTCCAGTTTTGAAGGGATTTATAAATCAATAGAGCTACCTGCAGAATTAACAGCTAATAGAATTGTGCAGCAGGCAACTCCCATAGGACCGCAGAGATGTGTTAAACTGGGTTCAGATTCATTTCAATACATCAATCAGGCTCAGTTTAATTTATTTTTTTTTTTCTAAAGGTTTAATTCAACATATAGAAAGATGCAAATTGACACATATTGGTCTTCCAAGTTGGACCAACTTCTCTATACAACACACCTAAAATGACTGGACCGGTGTTTCTTAAACTTTTTTATTATGGGGTAACCCTTTAAATAAAGTTCAGGTCTTCAGGGAACCCCTTCTATAGCTACTATATCCACAGCTCACAGTATATTAGCTTGGTAGTCAGTAGCATGAATGCCTCTTACATTGATGGCCGACACAAAGCATGTCATCCTTACAGATAGCCAAAAAGATCATTGGCGTCAGTTAAACCGAGGCACAAAATATTTCTTCTTCTTCGGTTCCATGGACCACTAATTTTACCAGCTCTGGACCATGCATGCGAAGAAGAAGAAACTTCCCTCATAGTGACGTCATGATGCCACAACTGCCACTTTCCCTTTGCAGGTCTGAGCCTGCAATGGGAGAGTCGGTGGGTTGTGTCCAGAGGCACAACCGGGCCACTTTCCTGAGCCTGTGATTCGTACGGGGGACATGGTCCGCTGCTCTGATTGGTGCACCCCCCCCCCCCCCGCCCCAAGCAAGGTCCTTCTACTGACCTCGGCCGACCAGAGCCGCAGACAACCAGAATTTTCTTGCAGACCACTGGTTGGCGATAACTGCACTAGATTTTTTTCTAGGGGGGGAAGTTTGATGCCACAACTTCCAGTACCTCAAACTGAAACATCTCTTTATCAGGGGTGGCCAGATTTTGACATCCCAGAAACAGGATTTTCAATTTTAATCTCTGTCATATGCTGTGGTCGGACCCTGAAGTCCCTTTTTATGACATACAGGTTGATTCTCCAGGTTATTCTAGGAGACCTTTTGCCCAATTTCAGGTTCTTGCTAGGTAGAGCACAGGCTTCAGTTTAGGCTTCAGGGCTCAGGGCCAAACTACATACACACAGATTGTACATGGCTAGAACTCCAAGTAATCATAGATCTGCCATACTATAACATATTGATCAAAGAAGCAAATCAAATATGGATTACATTTCTGCTTGGTAGGGTGTCTACCTATGTTACAGAGGAGACTGAAGAAATCGTAAACTGCTGTGCTAACACTATTGACAGATTGTATCATATACAGTGTGTATTTTATATTTATTTGCCCAGATTTCTACTGGCTTTGCTCCATCAAGTGCCATTCCACTGAAGGAGCCATAGAGGTAAATTGATAAAAGTGCCATCCTCTGACCAACAAGGCGAAAAGGGATCCAATGTTTGCCCATACACTTTCGATTCTATTAGAAAATGTATGAATCGTGAGTAGATTTACGCATTTTCTAATTGTACCCAATGAGACGATTTGTAATAACAGTTTGTTCAATACTCAGATAAAACATTTATAAATAGACCCTATCCAATCCAGCATACAAAACAATGAAGTTGCATAGATCCATATTTCTTTGTTCTAAGTACAGACAATCAATTATTCTTTATGATGGAATTTCAGTCATTCAATAAAACATCTAAAATATCTGAAGTGAAAATGATTTCTTTATACAGGATGAATGGAGTAAGATGGAATGCAGAAAAAGAATCACAATGCACAATTTATTTACAATAGGAATGTTGTTAGTGACCTGTGCTAATAAATTAAGAAAGTCCAGGTGGAAAAACTTTAAAATGAACGATAAATCACTCATGCTCAAATGGCAGTTGCGTTTGTCGTTAATGTTATCTCATTGTTCTTATAACTTTGCCAATGAATCTATACTTACGCTGAGGAATTGGTTAAGTGTTAAGTGAGTGCTCATCTTTAGAAATTTGTTGTTAAATCAAAAAAAATTCATCAAAATGATGCCTTTTTTATAAGTACTTTGCAGTACATTGTAATATGAAGATTATTGCTTACTTTGTGCCAATTTGTTTTTATCTTTTTCAAAAAGAGTGTGTGCACATCTGTGCATTGAGGGAACAGACATGCTAAGAGCAAAAGAATCAAGTATATTGTAATAATGTCATACAATTTTATTAATGCATATAAGATGAACACAGTCAAAGTTTAAATTGTTCCAATTCCACTCATAGAGATGAGATTTAGCAGAACATTTCATAGGACAATCAGTTCCTAATAGTAGGCAGGTTCTCCTGGTAGTGAGAGTATGCTGGCAAGGATCAGAAAAGTTTAGGGCTGTCACATTAAGTCCACCAGAGTTCATATCCCCCTGGATCAGCATCAGAGTGGACAGTTACCCATAATCTTTAGTCTAAGATCAGGCACTAAAACTTGGGCTATGTACACACGTGCAATAATTGTCATTGGAAAGGATCTTTCACGATCCCTTTCATCGACTAACGGCTGCACGATGCACACAGCACCGTTCTGCTCTATGGAGAGGGGAGGGGGGAGAACGACCGAGTGGCATCCTGCTGCGCTTTCTTACCTTTACGCATTACGATCGTTCGTCGTCCATCGTCCGTGGATCTGCCAAGACGGTCGTTCGGACGATGTACAACAAGTGCTGCACACATGCAAGATTCTCGTCCGATATTGGCCCTTAGCCGATTATCGGACGAGAACTATTGCACGTGTGTACCTATCCTTAGGAATAAAGTTCGATGGCAAAGTTTTGTGTTATTGAGAAAGGAGGGGAAAGGGGTATGGAAAGATACAGGCTTTTAGTAGGCGTAAGTATAAAATGATTTGTGAATTTATTCCTAAATTAAATCATGATCCTATTATATTATCTAACATAGACCTCCTATGCTAGTGGTGATACAAAACATATGTTACTACATACACAAAAACATTCTCACATCGATATTGCTCTTTTAGGTATCTCAATTTCCCGAAGCATTTTTCCCTAAGGCTTCTTCAGGGGATTTTTTAGATCAAATGAGTAGAATTAACATGAAAAGTAGTATACAGAATGGGCAAAGGGAGATACTATTATCAGGGCATCTCAGTAGTGTTGATAAAAAGTCTAGAAAGTGGTGACAGGTACTTTTTGTTTGAATAGTTGTTACTGGATTTCGAGTATCATCCGGAAAGATGGAGTTATTATTTTCTAAAAGGTGTAAGTTAGAGAATAGACGATTGTAAAATCCCTGAACGGATGGTTTTGAACTTTGAGTTATTGTATAGAAAGTTTTTTGAAGCTAGTTGACAAACTCAGTAGATAAAATGAATAGATCAAATGAACTCACTGCAGATAGATTTTTTAGGTTTCAATTCAATTTCAGGACACTACCTACTTTTATTCACAAAAAACATCAACAGGTGCACTTTTATTATCATCCAGGTGCTTCCCAGCTACCCTCAATTTCTGGCATTGAATAGAGTGCCTGCCCACACGTTCCTTCCAGGATGCTCCGGGCCTGGATCCCAAATAAAGAGCCACAAATCTGCAGCAACACAATTATACATACCATATCTATGCCCTTTCATTCATTTTCCAGGAGAAATTGAAGTACTTGATTCTCTGAATTTGGCATGATATGTTACAGTTTACCCCACACCCCTATGTAATACTGAATGTAGTTCACCATCATGCGCAGTACCATGCAATCTCCTGTGCTGTATTGGGAAAAAAATTGTCCATTTTTTGGTCTGTTTTAGTGCACTGGGACTCCTTAATGCAATGCACTACTTGGTGTGACATAGACACATGCTTTGTTGTTTGTTTTTTGTTTCCTTTGTGATGCAGCATGGCTTCTGATTTAAAGTAGATTTTTTGGTGGATTTAAATGGATTCTGGGAATTATAAAAATTCTTTTCAGCTGTCCTAAATCTCTCCTCGCTTTCTTGTTAGCCCTGTAAATGTAATTTTGATTTTGTTTTGATTCCTTCCCAAAAAAAAATAAATAAATAAATAAAACAAAAAAGAAACAAAAACAAAACATACAAATAAACAAATACAAACATAACAGAATAATTAAATACATCAAAACAAATTTTTAAATAACAACAACAACAAAAAATAATCAAATACACAAAAAAAAATATTCATATACGCTACAGCCCGTTCATATACTCCCCTTAAAAAAAACAATATGGTGAAACACATCAGAACCTGCTCATGAATGTTTTGCACTTATAATTACTTATGTGTATGATATCTTCAATGTGACAGTGAAAGTCTGTATAATGCTTAATAAACTAATCTTTTATTGCCAAAAAAAAACATTTCTGAACCCATTTCTAAATATGGGTTCAAACATTTTGGTTGAATGTCTGTCCTGAATCATGTTGGTTTACCTTACGTGTGACTTTCAATAAATATAAAGTCTGGACCTTGCACAACATTTGAGGCTTTACTCTTTGCATACCAGCCTGTGCCATTACAATTTGGAGTTCTGCCTTTCTTCTGTACCAGACCTGAGTTCCAATGGAAATAACCACACTTACTCAACAATGCCTCTATCCCTTCCACATTTTTTCAAAAATAAGTTGCTATACACAAATACGATACTTGGATATATTTAACTAGTCTGAGTTTAACTTAGAAGGTCATCAGATAGGAATACTCCATGTATATATATGAGCCAATGACTCAGTAATTGTTACAAACTAAATGGCCCCTTTATTACCCCTATATACACCCTTGATGACAGGGCCAAAAGGTTCAGTTAGGAAAATCATTAGTATTGGGAAGATGAAAGAATTTTTTATTGGAATAGTTTTTTTTTTCAGTAATGGAGGTTGTTGCATCAGCTAGACTTCTTGGGATATGTGTGTGTCATGGTGAATAACCAGATAGGTCTCATATCAGAGTAACAGACTAATGGTGAAACCATAAAGGTGAAGATGGGCTAGCCCAGGCTTCTGATTTAACTGATCCAGAAATATGTTACATATTACAGGAGCCAAACACTGCAGGAGCATAATTCTATTAATATTTAAATATTATCATCTTGTATTTGTGTAGACCTGATGTGTTATTCAGCACTTTACAAAGTCCTTCACAAAAAGTCCATAGCCTTAAAGGGGTGCACAATCTAAAGTCCCTACCATAGCCAATAACAGTCTAAGGCCAATATGGGAAGGGGATCATTTAACCTAAATGCGGGTTTTTTGGGATGTGAGGGATCAAAATCCACACAAGCACAGGGAGAACATGCCAACTCCAAGCAGATAGTTTACTAGCTAAGATTGTAAAGGCAAGAGTGCTAGTTATTGAGCCACCATTCAGCCAGATGTAAATACTACAGCCGTATAATCATTAATACACCAATAAATGCAGTTTTTACATGCAGGCAGTATCTGAATTTGAACTGGCAACAACTTCTTTACATATATGGTACAAAGACCATGCTGATAAGAGAAAGCAGAGTGACAAAGAGATGAACTCAACAGTGTGCTGCTTCTTGTTCAGCCAGGGTGGAAATGGGGAGAAAACCGGTAAAGTGGAACTGAGATCCGTGTCCTCACCCTTTCTATACAGTGCTGTGGGGCAAATCTTTGGACTAAATTGACAGGAATACAAATCTATTTGCAGATGAAGTAGCTCTGATATATGTATTTCATTTGTGAATTTAGCTATTTACCTGGAGTTCAGACTGAAACTGAAAAAAATCCTAAAGAATCTGTTGTATGGGCACTTGAAGGTACCTGCAATTTGATGACGATGCAGAATGGGGTAAATATACTCTGCCTTTGGGTTTTACTTTTATGTCCATTAGAAAAAAAAGTGCATCATAACTGGGTAGAAAATGAATCTGATTTCATGTTTTAAATTGACTAAATAACATTTGCAAATTCCAGCATCTACTGCTGGAGATGTGCTGTGCATGAATGGTCTGTGGTCTGCAGGTATAAATAGCAATGTATCCTTTGCAGTGGACTTAATTATATTCTATATTACACGAGTCAGAGGTTTTGCTACACTTCATAAAATACTACACTGAAACTTGTATTTCCCTTTTTCCTTCACCATGCTGCTACATGCAATGGAAAATCTGATGCAAATTAGCTCAGGCAAAAATAATAATAGTGGCTATATGAATATAATGTACAAAATGTAAAACTTAAAATTAACCCAATGAAACCTCCAACCCAAATTCAATTCTAAAACTCCAGCATGCATTTTTTAAATGTTTCTATGTAGTGGGATCTCCGTATCCCTTCTGAAATGCATTGGATAAATGTGTGTTGGTCTCGGGGTAGATGTGCAAATATTTACCTTATTTCTTGTTCCCCCAGAAGCTGGGTTTTTTCTCTGCTTTCTGGGGCCTCTTTGGAACTTGTGTTAAAACCCAATGGCTTGCTGGTACTGAGTGTACAGCAATCCACTGCTATGCCTCCATAAGTGGAAAATTGCATCACAAGGTAATGCATTTACATGCATTGCCCCTGCATTTGTTGTGTCAGTACAGTTCTTCCTCTGCAACCACATAGCGGCATGCTACTTCCAATACCCATGCCACAACCCAACCACCGCTTGCACAAAGTGGTACCCAGCTACTGCTATACATTTTAATGGAAGTGGATGTGAGTGCAGTTGAGCATGCGGTATAATGATAAGGATTTACCCCAAGCCTAAAGGAGGTCTGAGGCTCTAGGTTGCAGATAGCACCCACCTTTGGTCCGGCATTGTACATCTGCCAGAAGTGGCTTTGGTGAGGAATGGTCAAAAGAAGTGAAAGCCATTGGGAATGTGGAATTGGGTAATTGAGCCAAATGAGTATTTAGGCAATGCAAGCTGTATGTGCGTTGTTGGGGGATTGCCACTGCATAGGTAATTATAAAAAGCTTGATAAAGATCATTTTAAAACTATTATAGGGTGCTATTCATAAAAAATGACACTGCAACACACATTATTTGCATGAACAAATAATACATTAGGGTCCATATTTGTGATAAATGTGCAGTAATTAGCACCAAATGTACTGATTTCTAACACAACACACAAAATAGGCTGAAAAAATTAAAAAGCAATATGGTCAGTGTCTTGTGTGAGTCAGCACCTCTTGTTTAATGAGAGTCAGTACTAGAAACCAATCACTCAACACCACCATCTTTTTATGAATTAGTTAAGTTGGCCAAATTTACCAAAATTTGAAGCAGCAAAAAATTTGATAAGTAATCCCAAATTAATTTGAATTAATATTTGAAGACACCATTGTAATCTTTAAACAATCACAGTTTCTTTCATCAAATTAAATTGAAGTACCTAGGCATTCTTTTGCAGCACAACGTTCATAGTAAAACTCAACTTTATCTGGTAGAATTACACAGAAGTTCTATTTTTTCAAATGGAATTCTGGAAGAATCTGGTATAACTGCACAATCAAAACTGCAATATAAGGTAGAATTAATTTGGAACCAAGACATTCATTTGCAGGAACAGGTTCTACAGTAATGTCAAACTTTTTCCAGCAGCATTTATATGTTTTCAAAGACAATTCTGGCAAATTCTGGTATGAGTGCTCATTTAGATCATTTTTCTGAAAGAATTCAGTTGGAATCAGTCTGAATCTGGAAGAACTGCACAGTAGTATAATTATTGAAGTGACATTAAGGACAAAAAATTGTCAAATGCGCCAGTAAGTCAAATTAAGTAAAACATGTAATTTAATTGACCACTGATTTTGAAAAAGCTTCATTACTATACTCATCATTATGAAATAGATAGATTTCCACAGTCCTGTAGGATGAGTTTTGACATTGCACAGTAAAATTAAAAAGGATTATTGCTTTCTATTTGCTGTGGCAATTCAAAACTATGAAGAATCCTTTAAAACCTACATTTGATGTAGATATAGATAAATGTATAGCTCTATGATGTAGATGTGATAAAATGTCGATCATTTTCCTATAGAACACTATCATCCTTAAGAAAAAGAATGTGATATCAATATTTTTGCTCATGATTTGCAGTGCTATAACAAATTCAATTTCCTCCTGTTAGGATTTACATTTATTTTATTGCAGAATTGTAAAAGTGTTCTAATGGAAGGATCTGCACAGCTGTAATAAGCCATCCATATTTCTACAGTGTTTCTTATCAAAGAGTATTCTGTATTTAAGCAACACCCCATCTGGTTCCTTCGTCTCGAAAGACAAAACTGCCAGCTTCCTGTCCTGTGCAGAGGTTCAGGTGTTGGTCTGAAAGACTCAGTCATCATCTCTATTAATAAATGCTATGCGGGCTTTAAGGGATGCAGCATTTTTCTATAAAACAGTTAATATATACCAATTATTTATGATCTCCAAGGCTGCAGAAGATAGACTATCATGGGAGAACCTGGGTGATCCAGCAAAAAACGTATAGTTTGCTTACTCCATCATATCTGAAAATTAGGTATTTTTATGGACTCTAAATGATAAATGGAGCGATGGTGCAGTGATGTTGAGTATTAGTGGGTGGGATGAAGTTCTTGCTGGATAACATCAGATGAAGGAGAAATTTACATATTCTTCAGAGAAAAAGGAGAAAAAAGAGTCCCAGGAGAGATCGTAGTGTAATAGTTCAAATAAAAGTAGAGAACTGGTGGTGTTCAAGCAATTTCTGATGTTGATAATGACATTGGCTGTTTAGGCTCCTATGGGGAATCAAGCAACCAAAAAGAGATTGGGTGTAGAGAATATTTGGTAGGTGGTCGCACTCTATGGCCTAGTCCTGATGATATTTTTTCAATGGCTGTGACGGTCTGATAGAAGACTTGCTAGGTTTCTAAAAAAAAAAGGCAATGGCGAGGATAGCAGAGGCACCAAATAGAGAAGGAGATGGTCTAGAACAAGGGTGTCAAACTCTGGTCTGTGGGCCAAATTTGGCCCCCCAAAGGAATTCTAAATATAAATTGCAGCTGGCCCGCCGCTGCATTGAAATAGTGCCGCAACTACAATTCCCGGCATCACTTGCATCTATAGACCAGCGGCCTCTCTGTCTATGCGTGGCCCCACATTGGACTGTTTTATAGACGCAGGGAATTGTAGTAGCGGTGCTATTCCAGTTAAGAGGGAGCTCCAGCCAATCATAACATTAAGCCCCGCATTGGACCATTATATAGACAGGGAATTATAGTAGCTGTGCTATTTCTCTATTATAGGCTTGTTCCAGATTGAATGTGAAGCAAAACCTCTTTGTTTCCATATGAAAAGGTTTTATATCTGATGAGAAGGAAAAACTTCCTCAAGTTTTTCAATAAATTTCAAGTTTGGCCCATGACTTTGTCTACGTTTTTAATTTTGACCCTTTGTGTATTTGAGTTTGACACCCCTGGTCTAGAATATTTTTATAAAACTGTATTTATTTGTCCATAGAAATTTAAAATCCACCATCAACGCGTTTCGTGGCCACTTCAGGTTTGGTGTACACTAAGTTTTAAAATAAATATATTTATGATGGGATGATTCATTTTTTGAGCTTCTTAAGTGTTTGTTTTAGTACATGTCATGCAACTACAAATATACATTCCAGTGCATATGTTTAGGGTTGCATTGGCATGTATATACTTTTATTTTGATTTTATTACCTAGTGTACACCAATCTTGAGGAGGTGGCCACGAAATGTGTTGATGGTGAATTTTAAGTTTACTTAGACAAATATTACAGTTTTATGAAAAGATTCTGAACCATCTATTTCTCTATTTAGCATTATCCCTTGCCTTCTTTTTTTGGAACCGTACCAAGTTTCCAGTATAACATGTCACTTTACTTTAAATAGGATCATGCATTCTCTCGACCGTTGAGGGAGAGCAGAAAAAGTGAGTATCAATAGGTAGTGGTGAATAGGTGTGGTTTTGTCAGACATTTTCCTTTCTTCTAAATACACTAAGTAACATATTCTAGTTAAGTTTGAAGCTATATAGAAAAATATTATTACCTTTACACGTTATTTATAAAAGCACCATCATATTTTGCAGCGCTGTACAAAGTCCATTGTCATGTTATTAGCTGTCCCTCAAAAGGGCTCACAGTCTAATGTCCATACCATGGTCATATGTCATTTATACAGTCTGAGGTCAATTTTGGGGGAAGCCAATTAACCTCACTGCAATGTGGGAGGAAACCCACACAGACACAGGGAGAACTTGCAAACTCCATGCAGATAATGTCCTGGCCAAGATTTGAACATTAGACCTAGTGCTGCAAAGGCTGGAGTGCTACCTCTGAGCCACCATGCTGCCCAGCATGGAAAATATGTCCAGAAATATGAATTCTGGTGTTACATTTAGGTATTTGGATCATTTTAATCTTAACAGCCCACCTGCCACAGAAACTGAGATGACAAAAATTGTTACATTTTAAAGTTTTTGTTTAGCCAGGTATTCTTCAAAGCCAGCGTATAACTGCAACCTAGGTAGGTTACCATGGAGCGAGACTATATCCGCTCAATCCTCACAACCATTGATTAAAGGTGGCCGAATACATAGGCATTAAACAGATCCACAATGCCGGCACTGTAAGCTCTCAACTATAAAGTCCCGATTCTTTTATGTGGCAGGATTAATATATAAAACACAGCAAATCCAATCTTCTATAGAAGGAATGAAAGGAAAAGAAAAATCTTCCCAGCATGAGCTGGATAGCACACTCCTGTTTCCTGTATAGGAAACCTTCCATCCTCTCCATTCCTTTCATGATGCTTTTGGGAAGAATAATGACTTTCATCTCCTCATTAATGGTCTTTATTTGAATGTAGCTGCTGTGTACAGGAGCAACGTGAGGCCACCTAGCCTATTATCATATAGCAGCAAACATCTAAAAAGAGGAGCACTTCACTTATTTTCAAAAACAGAGTAAAGATTATCACACGGGGTGAAAGAAGGTGCCACGTGCACTGTTGAACATCTAGAAGATGTCTTACAGAAGTACTAAGTCTGAGACAGTTCATACTGTCACACTGTGTACAGAAATGCATTTTGTGTCCTTGTTGCACACAACCCAATGTGGATTGTGAAGGGACATTCAGAGTGAATGGCACCACAACGCACCAACACACTTACAATGCATTATCAGACATTAGAAAAATGGGATAATGTGTATTGACCATAAAAGTTGGTTTAAATTCAAAAGGCAAAAATTTACTAACTTATTGAAAGAGATACCTTTTGTCTTTTCTGAAAACTGGGAGTGCTCTTTCTGTGTCTAGGTACTTCTATGCCATAAGCCTCAGAACTGTTTATCTTGACGCGGGTAGCTCGGACCTTCTAGCCCATCCCTTATAAACACCATTGTCATAACTACCTTCTACTACCAAACTCCCCCTGCAT
>NC_092866.1:58327226-58374100 GCF_032062135.1 Pyxicephalus adspersus | reverse complement strand
CCATTCCTAATCTCCTCCTCTCCCACGTTGTACACTAGCCCAGCCCCCTCTGGCAACACTATCTTTTTTCTTAACCCCTTAAAAGCTCTGGGCTAGGCCCCAGCACCCGGTCATGTAGGCACTGCGCCTAATTCTTACGGCTACGTGCCTCTCTGTATTTTGCCTTCCAGTGGAACTTAATCATAAAAACAAGGGAGAATATTAAATAAATATGGTTAAAAGAAACCTGAATCAATGTTAAGCCTGCATAACGCAGCATGCAGCTGTCAGGAGTATATAATGTACATAGTGCAGGGGTCAGGTGTATGTACTGTGTTCATGGATGAGATTTATGTAATATGCTGCTTGTAGAGATCAAGGGGTCATATGCATGTGTGTTTGGCATCCAAAGGTTAAGCTGCATACACACAGGCAATAATTATCATTGGAAACGAAGACTAACGATCAATCGTCTGTTAATTGTTGACAAAAAAAGCACACAACGCCGATGAATGAGGATTGTTGCTGGAAACGAACGACCGTCCCAGTGGATCTGATTGGGAGATGATTGTTCGCAATCTATTGTGTGTGCGGTTGTTCAGTGATCATGGATAGTTCTGCCGTACACTTTTTCCTTTACCTGTCATTTCCTGCATCGTTCAAATGGTCATATCTAGCGTGTGTACATTATTGGTGGGTTATATTTGAACGATCATATCATTACAGCATGTACAGAATTGTGCACAATATGATTGTTCAAAATAATCATGCATAATTGTTGATCTGTCGTTAGTCGTTCGTTTTCTAACGGCAAATATTGCACGTGTGTACCTAGCTTTAGATGTATTTCAAATGCTAAGTGGACAGGTCAGCTTTTTGTAATATACAGTCCTCAGGTGTATGTAAAATACAGGGCTCAGGTATATGTGACATACAACATGCAGAGGTCAGGTTTTTTGTAAAGTACAATGTTGAGTGATCGGATGTTTGTAATATGATGATTGAAAGAGACAAATATATTGTTCCTAATGCATGGGTTAGAGTTATGTATATTTAGAGTAAAAGGGTTAGGTGTATGTTAGGTGCTAAGGGGAGAGGTCAGCTGTTTGTAACATACAGAGTTCAAGGCTCCGGTATATGTAAAATACAACATGCAGAGGTCAGGTGTATGTTTTGTTAAAAGTGCAGGGGTCAGGTATATGTAAAGATCAGAGAGCAAAGGCCAAGTGTAGGTAATGTACTGAGTTTAGGGATCAGATAATAAGTAATAGGCTAATTGACTTAGGACAGTGGTTAGATGTAATGTATTTGTCTTATAGTGAAAGTGTTAGGTGTATGCAATCTGCTTAGTGGAGGAGTTAGCAACGAGTAAAATACGGAGTTCATGGCTCAGCATGCATAGGTCAGGTGCAAATAATGTTCAAGGGTCAGGTATATGTAAAGTAGGAGTCTAAGGGTCAGGTGAATGTAATGAATGGGCTCAGGTATATGTAGAGTAAGAGTCTAAGGGTCAGGTGTATGTAATGAATGGGGTCAGGTATATGTAGAGTAAGAGTCTAAGGGTCAGGTGTATGTAATGAATGGGGTCAGGTGTATGTAAAGTACTGAGTGCAGGGGTCAGGTATATGTAAAGTATGGGAGAAAGGGGTCAGAGGTATATATAGTCAAGCACATGGCTTCCCCTATAATTAATTTCACCACCACCCCCTTTTATTTGTAACACAATAGTGCCCCCCATGTTCACACACTGTACACAAATACATACAAACACACACACACACACACACACACACACAAATGTTGGGTATCCACAAGCAGCAAGCAATAACTAAGGTGTGGTCAAATGGGACCTAAGACACCAGGTAAGAGATCCAAGGTGGGCAAGCAATGCAACTGACCTGGATGTAATACCAAGTGCCTGGTTCACCACTCTGGCCTGCTGAAAAAGACTGGAAGCCTTCGGTCGTTTTAAATACATTTATGCAAATAGCTTCATCTGTCTATTTACCTGTCTGCCTGAAGTTCTGCTTTAAGTAAACCTCTGAGAGTTCTTTTTGGCTAAAGGAAATTATAACTTCCCATTTTATTTCCCCACTGCAATATGTTGGACAGAATAAAGAATATGATTGCTGTAGGCAAGGAGTACATATTCCTAATGCACCTTGATAAATAACAGCTGCTCTGTGTTAATACCTGATACAAACTTTGCAGGCATGTAAGTAAATTAGTAATTTGTCTATACACCGCCTGACATTGCCTGGAATCTCACCAGTCGTCTTTCGTTTCCCTCTTATAACAGCGTGAACTTTAATCGCCCTCAGGGTGATTTCAGCAAAACAGACTTCAGCATGGTTTAATTATATTACAGTGACATTTGGCTCCTTCAGACATCTTTGGATTTGCAAGGCTTATGGATTCCATCAATGTTGTGCCCAGGTTTTATGGAACTTGATGAAAAGACCAGCGTTCTATTTTTTTTTCCTCTCTCCATTGCCTGGGATTTTTGTGTATGTGAGATTAGAGAGCAACCCCAGGCACCACAACAATCCATTGGTGAACTGCTAATTGTATCCAAGAAGCTTTGCTGCTGGGCTAAAATCAGTAAGTCCATTTGACTCTCCTTAAAGCAGAACTTCAGCCAAAAATAAACAAATTGCCTATTAAAGCTGGAAAAGCAGATTTTATGTAATTCTCACCTTTAATCTGGAGTTGTCACGTACAGTATTTATTTTTGCCACTAGATGTCCTCAGTCTTCCAGGTTCAATGACCATAGGTGTTACTTTGCCAATTTGCCCTGAGCCCAGACTGCTGTGGCATCATCCCACAATCCAAGCTCAAAATAAGACTTTAAAAATTGCTTAATGGAAATTACAGATCAACAGCCATTCAGTGCAGTAAGGTAAAATATACCTCTGCTGTCACTACTGGAGAAAAAAGGACCCATGATTTCAATGGACTAGCTATAGTTAAGCTACAGGCAACATAACTTCAACAGCATTAGAGAAGTAAGGGGCCAAGCTAACAACACTGCCATGGCTGAGCAGCTGTAGGTAATATTGACAGGGTGATATAGGAAATAAGCTGGTTCAAGATACTGGCAGGATTACTAAGTATTTCAGATGGAGAAGTAAATGTGATAGTAATTTATTCTTCATTTTCAAAATATTATTAGTTGCTGCCTCCCTTTAGAAATGTTTCATGCATTAAAGTGTTACCAGAGAATTAAAGTAAAAAGTATGGAGTTAGGGCTTAAAATAGAGATCTGACACTCCCTCAAATATTCCCTGGTGCGAATGTTCCAGGTCTATATGTTTCAATGGCAGTAATTGATTCCCATCAAGGAATGTTTGAAGGAATGTTAGATTCCCTGTTTAATAAATAGAGACGTTAGTGTTCTGATAATCTTAAGGGGCAGTATAAAGGTAGACTTTGTTGTATCATTTTAAAGTACTCCTGTCCACAGGCAAAATATAGTATACTATATACTATTATTAAGCAGAAAATAAACTTTCAAACAAGGTATCACTGACCTATCTAGGTGCTTTTAATGTGAAATTATTCATGCTTAAATATATCTATAGAAATCACACCAGAGAGTTTGCATTCAGTTAATTTCTAACAGCTTAGAAACATCTTCTGATTGTTTATATTAGAGGGCTGATAGGGTGCTGAAATATAAATTAATAGACAAACTCGTTACATTTGTTGTTACTTCACAGTGCTGATAGATGCATAGATGAATAAGTGTATTTTTTTAAATTAATTTTGTTCTGAATATGTAAATTGTGTAAATCATTTGGGGAAAGGTGCTCTTTAATGTCAACTTGTGAAGCCTAATCCCACAACATTTTCTACTTACTATTTAGCCCCTTCTGCTCCATTGTGTGCTATTGGGAGTGATTGGGAAAAGCCTTGTATTGGCCTCCAATTGCAGCTTATACCTCTCCATCTTGTAAGTACCACTATTACTCCTTCACTCCCAGCAATGAAAAGATTGGTGGGTGAGTAATCAGTGCAAGAAAATGTATGACGGGGTCAGGTATTAATTATCCTGTTGCTTTATCTTGCACAGGAATCACATCTTCCTTCTAGTAAGAAGGTAGAGTCAGCCTTGGCTTTTAGGGCCAATTCAGTTTTGCAGTTGACCACTATGTCCTACAACAGACTTACCCTTGTTCACTCCCATTCAACTGATATGGGGCAATTAGAAATCATTTGGCTGTGGTAGAGCGCTGAGCAATTCATGGTCTTGTGATTACTTTTCCTTTTCCAGAAGATAAACCACACTGCAACTGCAAGGCAAATGCATGCAAATGTTTTACCGGTGGTGCAATTCTTGGTCACATGAGTATGCACCAGGGAATGGCTACTTGCTTGGTTTTCCACCACAAATATGAATAGGGCTTGCGTGTTATACTTCAAGGACAAGATCTTCCTATTTTAACTTTGCAACTGAATTTGCTGATGTCCACCTGAAACTTATTGTTCCCACCCACCATTGTGTGTCAAAATTTAGCAAAAAAAAATATACAAGCATGAGACCCCCCCCCCCCCCTCAATTAATATGCAAGCCTAGAAAGTCAGCACAGATGAAAGGGAAAGAAGGATGAAAGGGAATGTCAATTGTGTATATTTTTCCAGCATCTTTGCCTCGATGTTGGGTGGAATGACCCTTTAAATGAGAACTGTTTATATCTGACTGGCATGTACCTTTAGGAATCTGGCCCAGGCCATTTAGTCCCATTTAATTGAATTCCATAGCATTCACAATAAATCAATATCCTCGCATACACCAATCACGTCAGCCAATTACAACAGCCAAGTGATCATTCCAAACAGCCGGCGTGCAGTTTAGTTTGATTGGATTTCTGTGAATGAAGAGGGAAATCTGATTGGTGAGTGATGTTCCTAGTTGGCTGCAGTGTGTTCATCAGATGACTTGCGAGGAAGCCAAAAACAGAAATGAAAAGGATTATACATATCTTTTATTTACCGCCTGGTTTCAAATACAACAACACTAAGTCCTAGATTATAAAAAACAAATCAAATAATGACATTTTAGAAATTCTGCAGCCCTTTTTTTAATTCTGATCAAATGATTAATGTCCACTCCCCAATCCTTAATAGAAACCAGGAACTTTTAGTGTTAGTACTTAAAGTGGACAAAAAAATGATTTACCTTTACTTGTGAAAAGCCCTTGATCCCTTCGCAATCCAAGTCTAATAGTTCCTGCGCCATTCTGGCTTCTTTGTTTGTTTCACAGGCAGAACAGCGGGCGCCGCCATCTTCTTCCTCCCACTTCTGCACTATGCTTGCGTGAGATCTACACTTTTCCCCTTATTACGCATGCCCAATGTTAAGCATGTGCAGAAGGAGCAGCCCACCGCCACCTGGGATATGTGACGCAAGTATCCTGGGGGCTGCCAATCTCTCCTTTAGTCTTTATCGCCGCAGCAAGTGAAAACAATAAAAAAAACAGAATTTTTACAATAAATAAAACCAATAGCCATCCTAATATTTATATATTGTTATAAATGTGGTTATAGGTCAGCTTTAATGTAGGCTGTTAAAGATGAAGCTCACAACAAGCCACAGCCAGTTTCACCATACATGCTGTTTCACCTGCATCGCCGATCATTCATCACTGTTAGCCAGATTCTTTGGTGCATCAAACAACTACTGACCATCACAAGAGCATTAATGTTTTTCTTTTACTGCTAATATGGATTTTCCATAGACCAATAATGTGGCTGAATTTCCATTGATTTATTTGATGTATATTTAAAGCTATCTATACTCTATGCCTTTAACTTGTACTTATAAGACTCCCGACGAAGCTAAAATGTTACGAAACGCATTGAGTCGAATCTCCCTACTTTGCTGTTCCAATCTTTATATATATTAGATACATTCCTATACAATCATGCCAATAAATTTATAACCATATTATTACATTAATGATAGTGGGACTCTACAAATACGTCATAATTTTTTAAATATTTTTGTCATTTGGTATTTGTTTTAATGTAAATAAAGGAACTTTCATCTTATTCCACTTTTTGTGCTTTGAGATGCCTGTAAAATTCCTCCATGATTAATTCAAAACCCAGTTGTTTTTATGTTTCCACTAAAATTCTACTTAAAAACAGGTAAATTCTACAGATTCACTATATACAGTCATATAATAATTTATTATGTTTCCTGTGGTTATATATCCTAATTCTACCACAGTTATACGTAAAAGATTTTATTTTTGTTCGCCAATTTTACCTTATCTTTCAGTCCTTGCTCAGGTCTGTATCGATCCGTACCAACCTCAAATATTTGAATCTTCTGTAATTCAACCTAAAACAATCAATTAAGCCTATTGCTAATTTAATGCAATTGGCAGAAAAGCTGGATCAAAATTAGGTGAATGAAATCAAATTTTGGTCAAATGTCCATCAAATCGAATACAATCAATGTTCTCTTGACAACAAATGTTCCCTGATCTGACTGTAAACGGTCGGACCTATTGAGAAGCCTCCAAGATCTGTAGACACAATTAAGTCTTCTTTGGTTTAGAAAGCTTTTTGATGGTTTGATGGATGGAAACATTTCAGCATTCCAATCAGTAAGCCTCACTAACTGTACAAGCTTGGAATTAACCTCATGCTTTTAGTTTTATTACACAAAGAAAGCTGTTTTGGATTTTCATAAGAAAAAAGTGACACTTGACATTTCTTTCTGGATGAGAAGAACGGCAGTTGCTCCAAGGAGCGTCCGCGGCATTTAGATTGTGTCAGATTATGCAATTAATTATTCCATTCATATTTGCAATTCACAAGCATACTGCCACCGTCTGCTCTAGTACATGCAGTCTCATGCAGACAAAGGATTTGCCTAAAATATAAGTCGGAACTCATTTGAACGGCAGGCAGGGTACAGTTAATACTCAGAGACCCGACCCCTGTAGATGTATTTTGTTCTGTCAAAACCAGGATAGACTAGAAGGCAGAATTAATGAGAATGCCTGGTATGATTAAGAAAAAACTCAGAACAACAAAAATCTTTCATAAGATTATATATGCATATGTTAGGACTTTTTTAACCAGTAGCTTCCCTTGGTTGGGCATGCATATGAGTCACGTCATCAGTGGCCAGCCATTATATTGAAAAGAAGACACTGGACCCAAAAGAAGACTATTGGAAGATGGCAATTGAGTGATGAAGGGGGTGAGCACCTCGCTGGAGAAAGACACTTTGCACGGTATAGTAACCGCAATGTTCAAAAATGCTGTTCATCCTTTTGGCAAGAGCTTTTTCCATGAAAGCACATTGGGCCCTATCCATTAAAGCTCTGCAAGACTGTAGAAAATGGACTTTCATGGAAGAACCTGGGTAATTCCATAATGATCTGTCTTTTCCAGGCTTGGAAAGCTTTAATAAATAAGACCTATTATACGCAAACATGTTTTAGTATCAGATATATGTATTTGTGGGGTAAATAATGTATAGGTAGATATTTATTACCTCCCACAGGATCACAAGGCCTTCCCCCTGATAATGCTTTCATCTTCATTTCTCCCCAGAATGATGGCAATGCATCTGTTTTGTTTTTGTCATCATTTAGTATCACCTAGAATTAGCATTCAATTCAATTTAATTTGTCCCTGCTGCAACCTTTTAACTAGTCCGTTGCTGCAAAGGTAAATTGAAAATCATTCTGGAAAATCATTTTTTAGATAGGTAAAGCAGACCCATCATGACATCTTTAACTTTATATAAAAGGGGGGATAACCCTTTTATATAAAAGAAAAAATAATATTTTTTTTGTAAATGTCCTTACTGCCTCGGTGGTAAAGGCTGACCGGCAAACCCAGAACCTGTAGGTCACATATCCCAGGAGGCTGCGGGCTTCTCCTTTGCATTTTGTTTGTAATGTAAAAAGAAAAACTTCCAATCTTACGCATGCATAGTATGAGATTGGGTGAAGTAGGAAGAAAAACTGGAAGAAGCACTATGGGGCAGCATGGTGGCTCAGAGGTAGCACTCTTGCCTTTGCAGCTCTAGGTCCCAGATTTGAACCTTGGCTGGGACACTAGCCAAGACTTCTCCCTGTGTCTGTGTGGGTTTCCTCCCACATTCCAAAAACATGTAGTGAGGTTAATTAGCTTCCCTCCAAAATTGACCTTACACTGTGTATATGACATGGTAGGGACATTAGACTGTGCGCTCCTTTGAGGGACAGTTAGTGACATGGACTTTGTACAGCGCTGTGTAATTTGATGGCGCTATATAAATACTGCATAATAAAAATAATGGCAGCACCTGGTGTTAGAACAAAGAGGGAGGACTGGAAGGCACAACACCATCTGGACTAGGATCATGGATGGCTTTCAACCATCAGTCTTTTTTTTAATGAATACCCAACTTTAGGCACAGTTGCAAAAGACTCCTGGATGAGATTATTAGGTAAGCTAAGTTCAGGTATGTGGTAAGGCTTTGGTGTGATTACTGCTTTCCCATGCCCGTAACCCTTGGATTTACAAAAAAGATGTAACGTCCCACCCATGACCACCATGGGGAATGAATGGATGTGGTAGTGAACATTTAAGTACTGCCCAGTGCTGCCCACTTTCCACTTCCACTTTCCATGTTCGATTGCCCCATCATTAGGAAATAGCATAGTGATTGGGGCTACCAAGCAGCCGCCAAGGAACCCTTGGGCCCACTCCCTGTCTGAACTTAGCCTTAAGCAATGACATTTTCCCATTGCCTGTATTGTGTGTATGAAATTCTGGTTCTCAGCCACCGGTTTCAGTAACTTCCAACACAAAGTTTATGGCGGGAGCAGCCATACTCAGATTGGCTTTAGTTCGTTGATGTCTAAATTGATACACTGGCTCAATATCAATGATGACCATCAATCAATTGAACTATCTTTGCAATTGATGCACGGTCCAATCAGAGATAAGTATGGTGAGGATATGCATATTGATGCGATTGCTCCTAAAACCATCTGAAAAGAAAATCCCATCAGATACTTGAACGTTTTTTGATCCAACCGATCAAAGTTCTTTTAATTCTACACTTGATACCCTTTGAATTTAAAATCAATTAATGGCCAATCATATGGACTGCTTGAACAACCATAAAAATCATATCTTTTAGTTAAACTCTGCACTGAATTAAGCTGGGTACGCATCTGCCACTCCGATCACTGTGTGATAAGAACAGAACAATATGCATCATGGAAAATGTATTTTCTCTCCCCTCCTCTGTCTGTGCAGCAGAAAGAATTGCCAGAGAAGAACTCTTTCCGCAGTCTCGATGACTCACGCTTCTATGGAAGGATGCAAAGGCGGAACCAGCCAATGAAATTCAAATACCAAGCAATATTTTTCTCCCCTTTACTTGGTATTTACATCGCAGGGAACAGAAGA
The DNA here is from genome assembly GCF_032062135.1 of Pyxicephalus adspersus. Classification (NCBI taxonomy): domain Eukaryota; kingdom Metazoa; phylum Chordata; class Amphibia; order Anura; family Pyxicephalidae; genus Pyxicephalus; species Pyxicephalus adspersus. The sequence goes on along the minus strand of NC_092866.1, from coordinate 58,364,694 downwards.
ATCCAGCCTTTGTTCCTTAAAAAGATTTTAGCATTTTTTTCCTCCTTTGCTGTGCAGGATTTAGGAATCTCCTGTGTTGATAAGGAGCTAAATCAGAACCGTTTTTTGCCGTACTGCTAATCTGCATTATGTGTAAAGGTTTTTTGGTAGGTTATGAGTGTCTACATCAGAAATCAAATGGCCTTTTATTTTATTTTTGGTTTTAAAGCTTTTTATATAGCTTTTTGTAAGCTAAAAGGGTACATTTTTTCATGTCAATTTAAATCAACAGTAGAAGGGACAGTGACAATGCAAATGGAGTTTAGATTGGTTCACCCTTCCAATGCTGCCCAAAGTGGACTTTATGAGTGCCCTTTTTATGAGCATTTTTTTTATTAATATTATCCTTTATTTTGTAGGTTTGCTGAAGCAGGAGCTACCGTTAAAGTGGAACTCAATACTTCCCTTCAGTGTTTCACTGTTGCATGGGCTCCTCTTCCGCAGTAAAATGACTTATTCTGATTTCACTGCACACTGTGAGCTTCTATCAATGTACAATAAATGTTGCAATGAGCTAAACAGAACCCTCCCCATTTCAGGGCTGGATGCTCAGCATATCATGCAGGCAACACTACTAACCCTTCCAACTATGGATCTCACTTTATTCCATAGAGAAGCACGATGAGTAGCAATGATGCCATTGGGTCCAAAATGGGGCTTTTGGTTTTTATTGCTGGTGGCATCTCAGTATCGTTGCAGTTACTTTGCAGCCACTTTCAGACTACATTATTCTCATTCACCTAAAATCACATTGCAGCTATGCCACTGATCCATTTTGAGATCTGTTGTACAGGGAATGTAAGAAACTGGGGTACTTATACTGATTGCAATTGTAAAATGCAAATAACAATGTATTAATGAATACATATCTAAATTTATTTGTGTTTTACTTTACTGTATGGAGTTGTTTACTAATAATGTCTATGCCTATGAATGGAAAACCAGCAAACCAATGAGCTCTTTTTGATCTGCCATGGTATCCTAAATTAATTACTTTGTGTGCTGCTTCTCCACCAAGTCCTAGCCCTTTGTAGAATGGACTGCAAAAAAATATCTTGCAGTAATGTAGACTTTTCACTGCAAGGGGTAAATTCATACTTTTTGCCCTGGAAGGTGTAAACAGTACTTATCCTATTCTTCCTAAAGGTCTTGATGATCCTCTTCTATCCAACCATTGTGATCTGTAGACCAGCACTTAGATAGCACTCCTTATCATACAAAGCTATTGGTTTTACATTCATGGGGAATGATATCAGTTCCTGCAAATAGGGCCATAGTATCTAATGGAAGAGGCTGCAGGGGACCAGTGGTATGGAGGCAGGGCCAGCAGCAGGGAGCAGTTAACCCTTTGAGTGCAAGGCTGCAAGGTCTGAACCCAAGTTAGCCTTTCATTATATATAAATGGTTATTACATACCCACTGTTTTGCTTTTACGCACTGCCCACATAAAATATATATATATAAATATATATATCAGTAGGCCAGTGTTATTATTGGATTTGCTTGGTAAGATGTGTTCAGATTCATAATTGTGTGTTACATTTACATGTTTTTCTATAATGCTCTCTACAGGAACGTCTCCTAATGGGGGGCTATTTACAGATCCGCGGCCACCTCAGACCGCCACTTCTGTGCCGCTTTTCTAATCAACAGCTTCATTGTTCGGATGCTATAAACGCATTTTTATTTTTAGAAGTGTTTTTTTTTTTTTTTGAATGGGTCTTAGCTTTTTTTTTTTCCTCTCTGGAGAGCCTCAAACGGAGATATTGTGAGCAAGTGGAGGGAGAAATTGAGGACGTGAGACAAAAGGCGTTAAAGATACATTTGTTTGTCTGAACTTTGGTACGGAAGCAGCCGGGCTGTCAGCAAATGATAAATGAGAATAAAATATGTGTGATGTTGACATATTTTTCATTGATATACACAAAATAGCAGGTTTACTGTTGATTTATGAACATTGCTGTTATTTCCATTGCTGCTATTTCAACCTCCTGAAAACAGCTTTGGCTGAGGTAATTTGAAAATATTATGTTGCTGGATCGCTACCTGAGAACAGTGAAGGTAGTTTTTTGTGGGCTCGGGCGAGCTTTATGACAAGGCAACTTATCTATTATGGATGAGGTTTGTGTTTGATCCTGCCCTTTACTGCTCATAATTTACTGGCAACCTACGTAGACTTTCAAGCAATCAAAGCAGATGGCAAGGTGACAACTTGCTTCCAACTAAAGTTTATGGTTGGCAAAGTATATTTCTTCTGGGAGTTGGTTGTAATGGTACATGGTGAGCTGAGTTCCTATTAGCTGGTAGTTGTCAGGGGATATTCATGTAAACTTACACGCTGACAACCATCAGTCAATGGGAACTCTGCCCGCTGTGTATCTTAACAATCAGCTTTCATTCATTGGTAACCTTGCCATCCAACATTCTTGGCAAGGGATGGTAATCAGGTCTTAATTCAGATATTAGGTTTGGCACTCTTCAAAGAACGTCTATAAAATGTGTAACAAACAAAAAGTAGTGTTGCCACTCATCTGTTAAGTAACCTGCAGCCTCCCCAGCCTCTCTTGAGCCATGAAGTTTCCATCTTTCTTGGCATCCCCTGCACAGACACTGAGGCTGTGCACAGCTGAAGGCGATTTAAGACTATGTGCAACAGCCAATGAGCATATTGGTTCCTGGGTTCATCCCAAAGCCTGCTATTGGGTGCTAACCCTATTTAAACCTCCTTATTTCCAGGCTTTGGTTGCTGGATCTTCAGCTTGTTACATGAGACTCTACTCGGCTACACCAGATATTGCCTTTTAAGCTTGGCATGACTTGGACCTTGCTCCTTGCCTTTCTGCCATCCCTGATCTTGGACCTACCAGACTCGGTTTTCCGCTTCTCACCTGAGATGACCTCAGTCAATCCAATGTCTACTCACATCAACAGCTTACCCAGTACCTTAATCTTTGACTGTCCCTACACTGAATCCCTCTGTTCTGCTTGCCCCTTGTGGGAGGAGCCTTCCTTACTCCCCCCCAAAAACATAATCCGGTGGCCACCAGGGTTGTTGGCCCATCAACCCTTGCAGGGTGGTCTGGGGAAAATCACACATTGGGCAACCATTTCAGTTTTCATTTGCAGCTTATAATATGATAAATTTATGATGAACAATAATTTCGCAAACCCAATTCTTTCCATTTAGGGATTCGAATCCCCTACACTACTTCCCTGGCATCCTCATAAAATGTTATTTTGGTAAGTGATGGTGGAAGAAAAGAAGCAGGACCAACATAACAATAATTAGGCAATACTTCCCCACTAAGCAATAACTTTATTGTGAGTCAAATTTGCCTATGTCATTGACTTGAATGGGATTTCCATTCATCTTCCCAATCAACCCAAACATTCGAATTCGAACAACAATTCTGACCACTTCTCCAGTGAGGCAGTGGTCAGGTGAATAAAAAGTGAATATGTGAGTTTGTGGACAGGGTCATTAAACTAAATTTGTTAAATAACACTGCATAGGAAAAATCATAGTTTAGCTTTATTACCAGTAGGCAGTATAAACAATAATTTGGTAATTCATTAAGGCTTAATTTCATAAACCTAAGGTAGGTATTACCAGTAGTAAGCAATCCATTGTTTTAATTTTATTCCATAAAAAATGGCTCAGGATTATTTGCAGTTTCATTTTTTTTTTCCACATTTTTCCTCATTAGCTTCCCTTAAACACTAGCATGCCTTGGGAAAAAAAAATATTAAACTTGATAGATTTTTTAAAATGTGTCATAATATTTAAACACCAGCGTCTTGCAAAGCTGTCTGTCTTTTCATCCTAAAGCACTTTGCTAATTAAAGAATAGTGAATTTGTTTATCAATGTTTCACTTTAAAGAGATGTTTGCTCCAATTTTGTTTGACCAACTGTTGTTTTAATCTCTATTTGATCCAAGAGAGGGAAGGGAAAAAAATCCATTAAGATTAATTTTGCTGTGAAATCTTGGAATCCGTACAAAAACCTTAATGGGCTACTTCTTGTGTATTCCTAATTAACAGATTGCGTACACTAATGTAAACTCCCAGCAGGGTTTAAATGTTGTTGCCGGGGCGAATAAATGAAAATCCAGCTCAATTATTTGATGTGTACCTTTAGGAGATAAATAGTCTAAACGTTCACGACTTAAGTATCTTTTTTTTCTTCTTAAGCTTGTATGAAATTGACAAGTTGTTAATAGCAAAAACAAATGTATTCAAAACCTTCAAAGAATATTAAAAATAAGGGTTGGGGGGAGTCACATAGAACCATTTTAAAAATATCTTTTAAATGAAAAATTACAAATTATATATATATATATATTTATTTATATATATATACACACGCCCACACACATATATATTATTAACCATAGAGTCATTCTAATACAAACATCTTACAAATACAACTTTATTGCCATTCTATTTAAATCCTAAGTTTATATCTTCTGTATTTTTTTCAAAACAAAATAAATAAAAAAAAGTAAAAAAAGATTTTTTGTTTTTTCCAATTGGAGGGCAAGAATTTTTTCAAGCTTACCTTTCACGTAATTCATTTTGATTTTTTATTTAATTTAGTTAATTATTAATTATTTATTTTAGATTTACTTTTCATTTAGGGCCCACTCAGGGTAACAGTATAGTGTCTGCAGTGATGGAACCCCCAAAAAATGTGTCAACTGGCAACCCAAGTTCACTAAATATTAATATTATTACACAGTATTATTATAGCAGCAACATATTAGGCAGCGCTTTACAAAATACATAGTTATGTCACTAGCTGTCCCTCAAAGGGGCTCACAATCCAATGTCCCTACTAAAGGAATGACACCAGAGACTGTTGATCCAGGGAACTCCTGATTGCCCCATGGGATTAGTAAGGATTTTTTTCCTGGTTGGAATAAATTGAACTACATTTTTTAAGGTTTTTTACCTTCCTCTGGATCATCTGTGCATGTATGGTTCTATCTGGAATTTGCAGGTTACTAGTATGTTTATTTCCTTATTGGTTAAATATGATATTTTTAAATCTTACTAACTATGTAACTATATAAAGACTTGATTTTTAAATGAAAGAAAGCCACATAATTCACCCTCTCACAGAGGTAAACCCGGAAAATGGTCATTTGGCCAATTATGGGTAAGACTCGTGATGTAATTTTATAATATCATAGGGAGATATATTGCTTTCTGTTCTAAGTAAATTACACTTGGTTCCTATGAATTTCTCTTTGTAATTCTCTGCTGTCAATCAACTTTATTGGTTTCATCAGGTCACATTGCTGGTCCTGGTTCCTTTTAATAATGGAGTCTTTCTGCCTTTCGGAACTGCTTAAGGTCGTTGTTGTTCTCCTTTTTTACTATTACTGACCTCCAAATGAATTGTCCAATGTGTCCTTAAAACCCCCCTTACACACATTATTATCATCCCCAGGACCTACAGTAATTGGTACTGGAATGATGCCAATAGCTTGGTTTTCTTCACATATTGATAACTAAGATTAGAACGGTTAAAAATAAACAATACAATTAGTTTATCAGATTTATGTTATTTTACATCTGGTAAACTTTACAAAAAAAAGGTGCAACTACAGACCTATAAGTCCTGATGTGAAATTCGGCCTGGTCTCCAACTTCTGGAGAAACTCTGCACCACCATTGACGGTCTTTTAGCTACACATAAATCACCCCCAGTGCAGTGAGGCTCCTAATATTTAGGACAAGTTCCTTTACATCATAGTCCCACCTGTACATTGGCAGCCCTCCTTTAGAGTCCTGTTTTCACACAAGTAGCGCCTTGTTACATAACAGTCCCGTCCTTTACATCAGAGTCCCACCTTCACATAAGGAGCATTCCTAGATCTTAGCATGGCCATTCAGCAGTTCACCCTTAATGCACAAGACTTTATGTAAAAACCTGTACCTAACCTTATTTCTTTTTGGCCCCATTATACAGATGGTTTGTATTTGTGTTTTACAGTACACGACAATGCAGGTTAATTGTAGTGCATTGGGAATGTGTGTTAGAGTACAACCATGTTATCTCATAGCATATATGTGATGCTGGCATGAAATATGGAGCACAGGCACTCCTGTTGTATACCATACATCAATGCTTGGCTTCCCAATTGGTCACTCAGACAGGAGCCGTAAACTTTCAGCAGCCCCCAGATTTGTTTTTTTCTCAATCAATGGCCATTCTGCCATCTACTAACTCTTCTCTCCAGAAGCCGTAAATATCCGAGAACAGCGAAGTCCATTACACTTCTTTCAGGTTATTTGTTACTTATCTATTTCTTCAGTTTCTTAAGAATGACCTTGACCTTCCCTTTTAGCTGTTTAGGAAAAATCATACTAAAACAGCATAAAAAATATTATTTGTATAAGACGCAATTATTTGATGTTAATCTGACTCTATTCAAACTCAATACTAAAAACTTTTGGCTAGAATCACACTCTACAAATCTCACGGGGGAACAAAGTCAACAAAAACTTTTTTTCTTTAGTCACATGGGGACAGGCTATCAGCTCTCTCAGGTTCACACTACCATCTGTTTGCCTGTCAGGGAAATTTCCCACTTCATCTGTGGTCAGCAGGATAGGCAGTGGTGTAAAATCTCCCCCACGGGAACAATAACAGCACATTGAGGGGTTTAACTCTTCACTATGTAATCAAAAATATACATTTTGTCTTTTTCTTCTACATTCTATTCTTCCAAACAAATATACTGTAAAAATTAATACAGGGAAAGAACTCTTAGCAATTTAAGTAATTAATGACTCACAAATACAATAATGAGCCTCGCTGCTTAGCACCTCCAAAATTACAACAACAACAACTGACAACTTATCACTTGTTTGTCACATTTGGCGCTTACTGCCAAATCCTTCCTTACCCTTTTTTTATCAGGATTTCAGGACTTTCTTGGGAGGATAATTATATGTTTTCTTACCAAGATGTGTTCACACTTCTGCGGGAAACATTAAATAGAAAGGGAGTTATTTACCCTGCATTGAAAAACAAAACTCTGTCTTTTCCAGAAGCCTAATGATTAAGCAAGTTCCCATGATGATGTGTGACAGTCTTATCATTTGTTTTTAATAATATTTAATAAGTTTCACTCTGTTGCTGCTTAACTCCCAGTGTGCTAATTTCATACTTTTTATACTTTGGCTGCATGTTTGACTTTTGTTTGACGACATCAATCAAAATCCACAACCGCACACCAATGGTCACTAGAGCTAATGCTATTGGACAGAGCAATGACCCAAAAAGACCTCAAATGGCCAAAATATATAGAAGCTTTGCAATCTTAAAAAAACTAGAACCAGGGTTCCTCCAGAGGTTGCAAGGGGTCCCTTGAGCAATAAGCAATTTGCATCTCTCGGGTCAGTTTAAGTGACACCAATGATCTTTTTGGCTATCTGTAGGAGGACATTCTTCTGAGTGGTCAGCAAGAAACATTCTTTCCAGTGTCCACCACACTAATGAATAATGTGTTGTGGATATAGTAATCACAGAAAAGGTTCCCAAAAACATGAAAGTTCTTTCAAGGGTTCTCCCATGCTAAAAAGGTTGAAAATAGGCTTCTATAAGCATTACAATTCTTCCACCCAACTTTTAGCTTATGACTTTAAAGACATAGGATTTTGACATTAGATTGGGAGCCTCTTTGATAGACAGATTGTGATATGACAATGGAATTTTTTAACGAAGCTCCAGGGACAGCATGTGTTAATCACAATATCATGTCATACAATCATACCATAGTAAAATTATAAAAATGCACTTTATTTATGACAATCAAAATCCATAAAGCACAGTTGTAAATTGAAATTACATATCCAGGTCACATGTGGTTTCTAACAATATTCCACATGTTTCGCGGAAAGCAGTCTGCTTCATCATGAATATAAGGACTTGCGCCTCTGATCATAACTCTGTATATTCCTGATGAAGCACACTGCGAAATGAGTAGAATGTTGTTAGAGACCACATCTGCATATGTAATTTCAATTTACTACTGTGTTTTATGGATTTAATTTGTCATAAAGAGTGTTATAAATAAGCGTATTTTATAATTTTACTTTGGTATGATTGTATGACATGATATTGTGATTATTACTGCCCTTAAAGTCCCATGAGCTTCCATCAAAAATTGTAGTGTGAATTTAGGGATGTGACATTGGGAGATTATACACCAAGAAAAACTACCGTATATAGGTTTGATATGGCAATAGATTTTTTTACAGCACTGCCTGAGATGTTGGCGCTATATAAATACTGGCCAATAATAATAATAACAATGATATGCTTTAACTTGTATAATACAACTTTAAAATGGTGGACAGCCTCAAGTATTTGGTTCCCATTTTAAATAAAAAGAATTATGTAACTGAAAACATATGACACTAGACAATGTTGTGCTTTTTGGGTGGCTATTTTGCTTGAGAAGTTTAGAATAGAAGAACAAACTATCATAAATGTTCTATCATAAAATTATCAGGCTCAAGTGTTTAGGTCATGTCATCCTACTTAATGAAAATGACCAAAGATATACTATAGATGAAGAAAAATAACCAAAAGAAACACCTTACCTGCAATGGGAAAAGATACAGCTATGTGGAAAATGCAAATTTGTAATTTACAACCAAGAGAAACAACAGAAGCCATGTCATGAGGGCTAAACCCCCCTTGTATGTTATTTGGATTTAAATATGTATCATATATTAAATATATTATGGAGACATGTAGAGAAATGTTGTCAAAGCAAAACATTTAAGTTAATAACAAATTAGTCTAGTATAGAAAGAAACAATTAAGCATTGTTCAGTGAGATTGTACAAACTTAAGCAATTATATGTAGGGTCCTGAGGTTGTTCGGGGCAATCTGTGGCTGACCTCCCATTTGATGATTCCTGCATAGTTCTGGGGGCAACACCAATTGGTAAAGCTAGATTCATGATAATAATAATGTTTTTCGCTTTTTTAAAGGTGGTTTTGTAGCCACCACTAAAAAGACGGGCATTCTTTCCATTGGCCTCCTATTTAAGCTTTTGTCTCTACTGATTCTGTTAGTGGCGGCATGTTCCCTGGCAAGTGATGTACGATTTCCTGGGGCACTGAGTCTAAGACCTAAATTTATTAAAGCTCTCCAAGACTAGAGAAGATACGCTTTCATCAGTGAACCTGCATGATCCAGCAAACCTGGAATGGATTTGGTTCAGTATTGAAAACATTTGCTAATAAATAGCAAATTAACTTTAAGAAATTCCTTGTATGCTTGCTGGATTAACCAAGTTCATTGATGAAAGTATATCCGCTCCAGCCTTGGAGAGCTTTAAAAAATGAGGCCCTAAGTGTTTACCAGTCCTCACCAGGGCACCTCGCAAGGGGTTATAGGCTGCCCACCCTAGAGGGCACCAAAACTACTTTGCTGTGGGTAAAACACCAGGTCGCCCCGAGGCTCTACTACCAGAGGCGAGAGCAACAGAGCGCTCCAGTGCAGTGATAGCCAAGATCAGACAACTAGGTAGGCAGCTAAAGAGGAACATGGTCAAGGTAGACTGTGGACGGGGCAGGCAGCAAGTAAGGAACAAGGTCAGAATGGTCCAGGATCAGGGTAGGCGGAAAGACAAGAAGCACGGTCGAGGTCCGGTATCTAAAAAGGCTCCATATGACAGTGTATAGCTGGGCTAAATAACAGTTTGCAAGCTTAGCATCCAGCAGCCAAAGTCTGAAAGAAGAGAGGAAAAAATAAGACTAGCAGCCAATAGCAGGACAAGATTGAGACTATGAACTAATCTGCCCATTGGCTGCTGCACATAATCTGAAATCCCCGTCAGCTGCACACAGCCTCAGTAAGTGCAGGGGATGCTAAGAAAGGCACATGGCTGCACAGCTAAAGGGAGACTGAGGATGCTGCAAAATGCTAGCCTGAAACGATTACAAGGGTTCCTTGTGGATAAAAAAAAGAGTTAAGAAATGCTGCTTTAGTATGATGTGTTGACATGTTTTTTTTTTAAATGGTGTAGCTTGTTTGAAGTTCTTTATCTTTAATGGTTTTGGGTTTTGTGTAACTCAGCGTTCCTTATTTCCCCTGCTATTACTGTTTTGTGTTCAGGTAACACTTCCATTTAAAACATATTAGATTACAACAGAAAAAAACTAATTTATAAAGTGCCCCTACTAAGCATTGTAATATATGCTCATTGGAAGTAATATTTCTTTTGGAGAGTTGCCTGATAAGCGAGGTCTCTGGCAGGGATCCCATTTTTTTCTGCAGAATTAAAAAACATTTTAATTTAGGAATTACATTTTTTTTAACAAAGCTCTAATGTTAAAAGATCCCAAGAATCTCAAGGTCATTTTAATAATAGAACATATTCTCTAGTGCTTTTTAAACTTTATATGGTAAAGTAGATTGATTTCTTTATGTTTGTTAGTTAAAATAATAAAATTGCCTTCTGAGAAGATATACTATAAATAAATACATAAAAGTCATATAAAATAATAGTTTATTTTTTTCAATGTGGATGTCAACATTTTCAAATAAATATATAATTAACCCAAAAATATATATCTTGGTGAATGTTTACTTAGCTTACTTTTTTATTGTTAGCAAAAAGGACACGCTGTTGTTTATTTATTTATTTGTTTTAACTTGAAACAGTTCCAAACACCTCTCATCGACTCCAGCCTGCCCATGTGAATTATCGATTTAGCTAAACATAGCAGACAAAGTCATTTCATCCCACAGAGGAGCTTTCTACACCTCTACTTGCTGCTAAATTCATATACAAAGTGCCAAGAAGTGATTTTGAACCTCTGGCATTGGTATTTTTAGAATTCATTACAAAAACATATAGAAAATATTAATGTATTTCCATTGTCCAGACAAAACTTGTTTTAGCAATGGGGGGCAGGCTTAGAACTTTTTCAGGGTTTTATTTCTGTCCGTGTTTCTTTCTGGAAAGAGTTCTCACTTATTTTCCCTCTGTTCTTTTGAACTTTAAAGACAAAACTTTTTTGGTCATGTGCCTCACGTATATTTTTGATGGGCTGCCATGCTCCATTTTTTTTAATCAGAAACCACTTATGGTATAGTAATTCATTGGCATAATAGTCTAGACCAGTGTTTATTTAACTTTTTAACATGGGAGATAAGTTTCAGATCTTCGGGGAACCCCTGCTATAATTATTATATCCACATCTCTCAGGATATTAGCATGGTGGTCTGAAAGAAAAAATGCCTCTGACCATTGAAGAATGACACCCTTACAGATAGCCAAAAAGGTCAGAGTAAATGACCTGAGAGTCACAAACTGCTCAAGGAACCTCTAGCAAACTCTGAAAGAACCCTTCATGGCACCCTTGTTTAGAAACATTGGATTAGATTGCAAGCTCTTTGGGCAGAGTGCTCTCCCCTTCCTGTGTCATTGTTTGTATCTTATTATCATTTGCAACCCCTGTTTGTTGTACAACACTGTATAATATGTTGGCATATTAAAAAATACAGTTAAATAATAATAACATAATATTACCTCCTGTTAAAGCAGTCTCAACTGTGAAACATGTTGAAGAGATGTATTCAATTTATCTTCAATGAATATGTATCTCTGGGAGGCTTATGTCTATATTTTTTTTTGTCATGGACGTTAAAAAAGATTTACATTGAAAAAAGAATATTTTATTAAATATTTGTGTAAATTTCAAATAGATGATGAAAACATTTCTTTGGTTTTAAATAAATCTGTAGTGAACATAATATTTGGAAGTCCAGGTATAAGTCGTAGTTTTGGTTCCTCCTTGAAACATTTTTTCTTAAAAATATTTTAGAATGCAGCCATTCTACTCTAGAGTGATGATCTTTTATCAAAAAACTTTGCAGGGTTAAAACCTTTATCCAGATTACATTTGGGGAAAATCTCTTCCATATTTTCCTATTTTCCATTAGGGATATTAATGTATTGGTTAGATGTTTCCCAACCAGGGTTCCTCCAAAGGTTGCTAGGGGTTTCTTTATTGCAATTGGCAATTTTGACTCTATGATCTTTTTGGTTATCTGTAAGAGTAAACGGCAAATTGGGCGGTTCTCGCTTACCAAACATGTAGGGGAGAACGGCCTTTGTAAATTCGGCTGGCAAGATCGAATTTTTGGGACCTGCAGGACCAATCAGGGGAGCGGAGCTGGCAGCACCACTCCCCTGATTGCTCTTGCAGCCCTTTATGAGTTGAATGTGTTCCTGGATTGAGAAACTCTATCCAGGAACACATACTACAGGACGGCAACAGCAATCAAGGGAGTGGAGCTCCTCCTCTCAGTGAGAGAATCCCGGGCACTACAGGTCAGAATGACAGGATGATTCCCACGGCTGTATTTATGAATGCAGCCGTGGTAATCCTCCTATAGTGATTTCCTGGATTTCCGATGGTTTCGCAAAATTTTGCCAAAAATCTCGCGGACCAATTGGAACCTTGACGGCATTCTCCCTCATCCCTAGTAAGAGACATTCTTTCCACTGACCACCATACTAATGCTGTGCTATGAACTTTAGATATAGTATTTATAGAAGAGGTTCCCTGAAGACCTGAAAGTTATTTCAAGGGTTCCCCCATGTTAAAAAGGTTGATAAACACTGTATTTGGTTGTGTGATAAGTCTATTTTACATGACCTAGGGGCTACCAGGAGCCCCATTAAGTCCTGGTGTTGTTTTTGGTTTTGTCTCAATGGGATTATCCTGAGGATTATTCAAAACGTATTTACATGTTAGCCAAAACATTTGATTTTTCATAAATTTCCACTGAAAGGTCTTATTTTTTTTTGTTCTTATTCTTTCTGTAACATTATCCATGTAATAAATCCAGTGAACTTTACTACCATCTGGAATGTCCAGATGCTGGTAAACATCTGCGAACTTTGCACAGTTGGAAAATTTGTGGGAAATGCAGCAGAAAAATTTGGTTTGATAAATGTAATAAATGATACAATGGCCTGAACCTACATGAAAAACATACATTTTTCTGCTGATCAATTAATTACAACATGTTATAGATGGCATATCGATCACATGACTGAAAACTATTTAGAAATGCCTGGGATAGCTGCTAATGGAATAACCTAACATTGACCAATGCAAGGAACAACTAATCCATTAGTTTCAGGTTTAGGATTCGAGCACCAACTGGGCAAGCAGAATTTTTAATACCATGTTGGTAATTACAGCTTGCATAATATTTTAGCTTTCATTTTTTTTTCTTGAGTACATCAACTTCTATTTTATGCTAAGCAGGATGATCAGTGTAATTATTGATTCCGTGATGACATGCTTGATATCTTCATTTTGGTTTATGTTGTACCAGCATGGATTGTGATGGAACTTCTGCATGGTTTCATGAACTGAGATACAATAACAAGAGAGCTCTTCAATTTCGAGAGGATTTATAAAATGATAAATATAGGGACCACTATGTTGATTTATTTGAAAGGGTTCTGATCCTGATGTCCCTATCTAGAAAGCCACAGACATGTCATTAAAGACCAGAGAAGCATGGCGTCACCAGTTGTCAGCGACTAGCACTATCAGATAGCACTGCCAGGGAATATACCTGTGAAAGCATAGCTAACTCTTAAATCCATCCTCAATTGTTTCAAGTACCATGGGCAGCACAATGTCCCAGAGCGGTCATCACTCTTGCCTTTACAATCCCAGGTTCAAATCTCCGCCAGGACACTATCTGCAAGGGGTTTGCACGTTCTCCCTGTGTTTATGTTGGTTTCCCCAAGGTACTCTGTTTTTCTCCCACATTCCAAAAGTAGTTAGGTAAATTGGTTTACAAAGTTAATAATAAGTAAAGGACTCTTGTGTGATCTGTGGAACTTTTATGACACTCCTCCTCCTCAGTCACTAAGTTGAATCCAGCCCCAGGAACAATTTGGACTTTAGCATGCCAAGAGTGTTTGAAGTAATTGTTTCTTTGAGCTTTGGTATGGTCATACCGGCATGATTGTCACAACCTTATGGGGGTCCTTGATTGATAGCTGACATATGACTAAACAATATTCATCTATATAAATTAGTACAATGTTGTCCTTGAGGCTCCATCTCTTTTCTCTACTTCTTTCCTTCCTATCATTTTGCTCTAACCCTTAGATGAATGGACGAGAAGGCAACAGAAAAAAACTAAATTTTGTAGTAACCATGAGCGGATACCTGTATACAAATTTGATTAAATCTCAAGTGTTGAAATACTCCCGTGGAAGTATATTGATTTGTCTGCGAAACGCGTCATGTTAAGTGTCCTTGAGATTGTATGTTGCCTGGCTTTGGCGAAACGTATATCTTCTTCCTTTTGTACCTGTAAAGAATTGAAGAGATTATGAAGTCTTTTATAATAAAAAAAATGTATTACTTATGATGCTGTAAAGGCCCAGGTTTCTTTTTGTAAGGATTTCATTTGTTAGCTGGGATGCAGTATCTATGTATTTATAATGACTTAGTACAGATAATATATTGTCCATGAACAGCATGCTTTCCGATACTGGCACAGACTTACCTGTGTGCTTTTGCCCCACAGTGATGACATCTAGGATCCTGTCATTGCCACGTCCTAGGAAGCTGCCATTTTTGCAGTGGACAGTGGAGTGTATGGGGATCCTCTTCAGTCATTGGGTGGCCATTTTTTTGGCTCTACAATACATGGCACATGCAGTGTAGGGTTAAAACCAAAAAATACCAAGGGGCAGAGCTTTATTTTTTTTGTCAGCACTACCTCCTGGTCACCCTTTGTTTTTTTTTGTTTGTTTTTTTTGGTCACTTTATTTTTCCCGGCGTTAGGTCTTTTCTAGTGAGTCTCATCCTAACATTAACATGTCCTGAGTTATTAAAGCTCACAAAGACTGGAGAGCATACACTTTCATCAGTGAATCTGGGTGATCCAGCAAACTTGGAATAGATTTCTTAAAAGTAATTTGCTATTTGTTAGCAAATGTTTTTAATTCTGGACCAGATCTATCCAAGGTTTGCTGGATCACCCAAGTTCACTAACGAAAATATATCTTCTCAAGCCTTTGGAAGCTTTAAAAATCAGGCCCAATGTTTAATAAAAATAATTATTTTTCTAACTTTTAGTAAACAGCCTGGACCTATTGACTGATTTTTACACAAATCTGATTCTTTTTCGTAACACAGTTTAGAAGAAAATCTGGTGTGAAACAGCTCCTGGGAAATTGTAATTAAAATAAATTTAAATAGATTTAGGTGTTGACTGATGTAATTACCGCATGCCTGGCTTTATAATTGGCCCATGCCAGCCAAAAGCTTTTATCGGGGCAATAGAGGAGATGTATGCAGTCTAAGCTGGCCAGTGTCAACTGTCCTGTTTTAGCAAACAGGACCAGACTTTTTTTTGGATCGGCAATGTGTAAAGGATTCTAAGAATATGGGTTTTAAATATATTACTATTCTATTGGTTGCACTTCGTGTATTCAACTGACCATATAACTGTGTAAGTTTTGCTTCCCTTTTCTGCTTCATTTTCTGGGCAAAGTGCAGAATATTCGAGGAATGGGCAGTGCTGGCACATCTGAGACAACATCTGGCATTCCAGCCAGCATGCCCTGTATGTTACTGCAAGAAAACCAATGGTCAAAGACATTTTATTACCTTTTTATGTCTCTGTAAATATATTCATAAACAGCATTCCAATTTTAATGCAACATGCATCTTCTGATCATGGGTCGCCTAGTATAGTTGCTAGTATTTAAATATGTAATCTGTGCCCTAAAAAAATTATCAATATCAGGATTTGAGCTGAATTTTTCATTTTCCTCTTCTTGAATGCATTCTGCACCATTAGGTGGCAAGTGTCACCAGGCTTCTTGGAGCCTATTATCTCTCTCTATTAGTGTTGAGCGAACTCGAACTTTAAAGTACCGAACTTTACGATTTTGAGTACCCGGACCTGAACCCAAACTTTGAGCCTAAGTTCGCCCGAACCCAGCGAACCCAAACTTCCAGGTGTTCGCTCATCCCTACTCTCTATTCACCACCCATGGGTTCCCTGCTATGGTTGTCAGGATCCTTATGTTCTAAAGCAGGGGTGTCAAAATCATACAAACAGAGGGCCGAAATTAAAAACTTAGACTAAGTCAGGGGCCAAACTTAAAATCTATTGAAAAATTGAGGACGTTTTCTACTTCATCCATAACTAACAAAAACCCCTCTACACACACATTAGGGTTGAAAAGACTAATCTCTATCTATCTATGCAGGCTGTGTATTGTTCATCCTATCACATGAGACAAGTTTATCTGACACTAAATATTACACTATTCAGTCTCTAATGGATTGAAACAAACACAATGCCCCTGGTAGTTAGGCACCATGTGATCATTGCCTAGGCTTTGTGTCACATGATGGGTGTACAGGAATAATGTCTATATATTGCATGTATTGAAAATGATAATGTGAGGTGGTAACATAGAGATTCATGTGGATCCTGCCATGTGTAAGTAAATGAATGGAGATTCTCTGTGCATGTTCCAGCACACTATAATAGATCCTCAGCCTAATACTGACTGTAAGTCCTCCCAGCTAAGTACTACGGTCATAGAAATACAATTGGGACAATTTAACTCATTGTTTTCCTGCTGCTGGTACTGCCTGATATAGAAGATTCTAATTAACCTCTGTGCAGCTTCTATTATTTGCATGCAGAACTGCAGTTACAATGTATTACTGTAGGCGCCTGTGATGTGTGGAAGGGGCTGTTCCATAGACGTGAGTGATGCCTGGGATTACTTGGGCAGAACAGTCAATAGAAGAGAACAACAATGCGGGACAACGCATGGGCCGCTGGCCTATAGGTGCGAGTGATGCCGGGAATTGTGGTAGGGGCATCACTCGCTGCAATACATAGTAGCTGGTGGGCTGGCCAATTGTAATTCATTTTCAAAATTCATTGGGGAGCCAAACAAAAAGGACCTTGCGGGCCAGATTTGCCCTGTGGGTCAGAGTTTGACACCCCTGTTCTAAAGGGTGCAAATATCACTCAACCTAATTACGATTACTGGGACTCAAGCTGACTTTTCCATATTCATTCTCTGGAATGCATTCTACACACTAGGGGACACAAGGCTTCTTGTAGTCTGTTCTCTCTCTTTTACTGCCACTCATTGGTTCCCTGCTAAAGTTCTCAGTATACTTATGTTCCAACTGGTCCAAATATTTTCCCTGTGCTCTATCTTAGTTAATATTATTAGGACCAGTGGTGTAGTCGTAAAAAAGAAGAGGGGGCGCCTATGTGTCACTCAAAGGGGAAGAAATTTCATGATATCAGAACCCACCCACGCTCCCATCGCAGGTCTGAGCCTTGAGCCTGCAATTTCAAAAGGGAGACATGGTCTACAGCTCTGGCCGGTGCGCTTCCCCTAAGCGGGGTCCTTCTCCTGATCCAGCGGGGGGGAGGGGGGCAGACCGCCCAGAGCTGGGAACCACTGAAGAATCCTTTGCAAATTAAGAATGGGTACGCATGCCCATTCCCAAAAAAAGTGAGGGCATGGCGTTCCCACCCGTGCACGCCCTACTACAGCCCTGATCAGGACTCCAGCTGAATTGTCCATGTTTTTTCTGAAATGAATTCTATACCACTACGGGACAGTGTCATCTATTCTCTCTCTCCTTTGTGAACAAGGTGATGAGCTCAGCACCTTTTCTGCTTTATTGGCCAGGCACAGATATATTGATCCAATGGGTCTGATTTATTTATCCAGGCTTGCTGGTTCACTCAGGTTCTCCCATGATAATCTATCTTCTCCAATCTTTGAGAGCTTTAATAAATCAAGACCAATGCAGTTGAGAACATTTTAAGTCACTAATCCAGCTCTGATACCTGACTTGGTTTTGGAACAAGATGCAGAGAATTATAAATCCTTTGCTGTGTATTTACCTGTTTTTTCTGGAGTTGCACTTTAAGCATGGCTCCACATGAGTTTCTCCCAGCAGCTGCCTCTGTCTACAGGTATATTGCCCATGATTTCTCTCCTAGCCATGTGCAGCAAAGCATTACATCTGAATCAAGCTGCTTCCAGTCTTTCAGCTTCTCCTCATCCATTCTAGCAAGGCAATTTTACTAGATTCTAGCGATCATTACTTCTTTGTACACTGCTCAGGGAGACGAGAATGATGGAAGAGAGCTATTTAATTTTTTTATGTATTCTAATTCCAGAGATTATTGCTGAGAGAAGAAAGGCCCAGTACGCTCCAGATATAATTCTGTGTGCATGGCCAATCTGTCTCTGCCTGTATTTCTCAGATTGCGTTTCTGCATTCCTACACAAAAGAAGAAATACATGGAACTGAGAAACCAAAAATGTTCATTTTGATGCTTCTAAAGGAAATGTTATGTGTGAGATGCATGTGGCCTACCATTACTATACTTCAGAAAATGCTACTAGCGTGGCTTCATTATTTTATAAAATGTATGCATGTTAGAAGTTCTAAAGTAAATCAAATAATTTAAAGGGCCTCAATAATTAAAGGCCTCCAAGGCTGGAGAGGATATACTTTCATCAGTGAACCTGGGTAATCCAGCAAACCTAGAATAGATCAGGTCCAGGAATGAAAACATTTGCTAACAAATAG
The DNA here is from genome assembly GCF_032062135.1 of Pyxicephalus adspersus. Classification (NCBI taxonomy): domain Eukaryota; kingdom Metazoa; phylum Chordata; class Amphibia; order Anura; family Pyxicephalidae; genus Pyxicephalus; species Pyxicephalus adspersus. The sequence continues at coordinate 58,345,989 of NC_092866.1, read as the reverse complement.
CAAAACTCTTTAAAAATCCTATCAGGTTTTCTGGATCACCTAGGTTCACTGATGAAAGTGTATCCTCTCCAGCCTTGGAAAGCTTTAATAAATCAGGCCCAAAGTCTCAGATAATGTTTAACATATTATTGCAAGGTTATTGTAGGCTTATTTGGTTTCTATAGTCCTAAGTAGTGTTGGTCGAATATCTCACTATTTGATTTGACAGCTATTCGATCGTCAAATTTGAACACCAAATTCGAACACCAATTAAGTCAATGGGGGGAAAATCTGGGTTATTTTTCTGGACTGTGTAGAACTGCAAGAGCAATCAGAGGACAGCTCTGCTCCCCTGATTGTTCTTGCAGCCCTGGCGTAACTATAGTATTTGTTCTTGAATAGAGATTCTCTATCCAAGAACACAGGAGTCCCACGGGATCCCCGGGCACTAGAGGCTAAATGGGAACAAATTTCCCCATTCATTCACCTCTAGTGATCTGTGATTGGCTGGGGAAAGAAAAATCCTGATGACACTTGAGCTGTCATCAGGGTTTACCTTTCCTCAGCCAATCACAGAGCACTGGAGGTGATGAATGGGTAAACTTGTCCTAATTTAACCACCAGTGCTTGGGGATCCCACACTGACAGGAGGATTCCCATGGCTGTCATTGTGGGATAACCTGTAAAGCCTGTAAAAAAACTGTAAAACCTGTTAGTTACACAAATCACACACATTCAATAAATTACTTTAACCATAATTTTGTGTTTTTAAAAACATTTTGTTACACACAAATTTTTGCCGTCGAATCCCGTGTTTTTCAGGTCAGGTCTATCCGAATTCGAACATCCATATTCAGTTTGAATATAAGGACAACCCAAATTCGACCACCAATACCAGTCTTAAGGCATCCAATGAAGACAATAGGCCTGATTTATTAAAGCTCTCCAAGGCAGGAGAGGATACACTTTCATCAGTGAAGCTGGGTGATCCAGCAAATCTGGAATGAATTTCCAAAAAATCAGAATAGATATAGGAAAATATATTAAGGATGAAAAAAAAAGATTGAACCAAAAATTATATATATATATATATATATATATATATATAAACAACACAGTTTTTTAGTTACTAAGTATCATTCAATTCTGTTTAACATCTACATTTTATTCTGGTCCATTGGCTATATTTAATATACGACCAGGCAAAGAGCATTTTTTGGCAGTCAGGCTAGTGCTATGAATCATTCATACTGGCAGTTGTAATACAATTGAAGTGATCTTATTTGCTAAATATTTTGCTATAATTTCTATTAATTATATAATTAGGACAGAAATGGACCCATGCCGATTAAAAATCAATGTAGTATTAATATTTGCGATTGCTTCTAGTGGTGCTGTTTTTGCTATAAATAGCAATAATTATATAATTGAATATGATAGTATTACTAATTTTATCTTTATTAATGCTATGTATAATACATTTCCTTTTTATGCATTATGTTTTTCAAAAATGTACATGTAAGAAAATAAATTGTTAACATAGCACTGTGCTTTCACTATTAATTATGTTTTGTATTCATAATATAATTGGTCTATGATAATAATTATTATTATTAGTATCATTCATTAGAGCTAATTATAACAATACTGACAATTTCAGCATTAACAGGATAAAAGAATACCTTCAATGATTTTTCACACACACATATATATATATATATATATATATATGCCATCTACTGGTTCCTATTTATGATTACAGAGCCTGTAGACTGGAAACAACCTTTCTTCAAGAAATGTTATATTGGTATTGCCTATGTATTATTATATTTATTAAAATTTTTTGTTGTTATGATGATTATTATTACGTCACAATAATATATTTTATGTTACTAATTCCTATTATTATTTATTATTGGTTCTACTAATGCTACTGCATCTACTGTATAACACAAAACAATAATATTTAAATAAAATATATTATTGTGTGACAGAAGTTGCTGTAGTAGTATTACTAATAGTTCCTTCAATATTGCAGTTGTACTTTACTATTTTTGAAAAATTAGGAATATTTAATGTTTATTATTTAATTGTTTTATTTTTATAATCTTGTATTATTATTATTATTATTATGCTATTATTATTATTAATATTATTATTATTAATAATAATAATATTAATGCAATTTGCAATTATGTAATATAATTGTGATGAAAACAGCCATAATACCATTAATACAGCACCTGTAGTAACATTAAAGCTAATAGACTTGATGATGATGATGATATTGATGATAATAATAATAATAATAATAATAATAATAATAAAAAATAGATAGTACCACATGTTCTATTACAACATGTACATTACTACAACAGCCACAACAGCATAAAAATAATATTATGCAAATTAATATTATGCATATAATATAATAAAATCCTAGTACTGCATAATAAAATAATAATAAATAATGCTATTAGTATTGTTACTACAACTACTCACATTACTATAAGAACAGTATGATATTATTATTATTTTTTTATTATTATAATAATAATACTGGATGATAAATAACACAATTAGTAATATTGTAGTAATATACTATGGATGTTGCAAAATAATAATAAAGATAATTATAATAATAAATAGTGCTTCTAGTAGTGTTACTACAGCTACTTACATTACTAAACCACAAAAATATGATATTAATATTATTTTTAATAATATTATTAATGACTAATAAAATAATTATCAGATTAATAATGTTGTACTGATGTACTCTGGATGTTGCAAAATATTAATAAAGATAATAATACCAAAAATATATGGTGCTATTAGTATTTTTACTACTCCTACTTACATTACTATAACAACAACCTGATATGAATATTATTTTTGTAATAATCTAATGTTATATGTATTATTATATCTAATAGTTTTCTGTGGATGTTGCAAAGTAATAATAAAGATAATATTAATAATGATAATAATGATAATAGTATATGTTGCTATTAGTATTGTTACTATCTACTTGCATACTACAATTATTTTTTTTATTCTAATATTATTTATTAATATAATAATAATACTACTGAATAAGTAATTTCATACCCAGAACTAATAAATAGGAAGTGTAAAGGGTTTACTTCTAGGGGGAACAAAAGTTTTTTTGGCAGAAAAGACTTTGCATGGCTCTTATGCCAAAAATCCTGGAATTTTTGGAGTATAATTCCATTGAAATGTGTCTCCAAAACCAATCATTAAAAATAATAGGGTATGTTAACTATAACGAGCAACTTACCTCCTGCCTTTTGGTCTATTACATATATTATTGCAAGTATTTTGTTATATCTGCGGAAAAAGTGATAAAAGATATCCACCGACCATATCAAAATCTCCAGAATTCTGCTTAGCCCTCATTTTTGTTATTTTAGGAATGCAGAAAAGAAACTTTACCACTCAATAACAATTACAATAAATGGTGCTACCATTGTTACTACAGCTACTTGCATTACTACATATGATTATTTTATATTATTCTAATATTAATATATAATAATATTACCAATATTTATACTTATATCATTAATATACAGTGAATGCGGCAAAATACTAATAATATTTTTGGTACTATAATGACATGTAGTGTTCTCACAGCTCCTATCATTAGTACGATCACTACAATATACTATGATTAATATTATCATTAATAACTTTATTATGGGCATATATTAGAAAACATTTTTAGCCGCTATGAAAATACACACTGACAATAAACAGTCATCAAATTAATGAAGTGACACCACCAGACTGCAATTAAATTGTGTCAGTGTGTCTTAAGACTCCATGCATATGCTATATGCTTCTAGAAAGTGTCTGCTTAAATTTCATTTAATTCACACTTTTTTTTTTTTTTGCTGTCATTAGAACTTTTTATGAGGAATGCTTGTCATTTCTGCTAATGTCTTTGTTAATAGATATGTTAAACATCACACTACGATTCACACTGCTGAAGAGGTTTGCATCCTGTTTAACCTCGTTAGAAAAAATATAACTTGTTTCTTCAATCAGTTTAATTTCATCTGCTCCGCTAGTAGAATAATGTGATTCATCCTCAGCAGCTTGAGCGCTTTCATTAATTCTAGGGCATAATTAGATAAGGGGTACCTTCATGTAACATTATGACTAATGTTAAATACTTCATTTGAAGATAATGTTTTCCCTCCATAAAATAGTTTTTATTTTTATTTTTTATCTTTTTTATGCTATGGAAGTGTTAAATCAATTAGGTACACTGGGGCAATTGCTGCAGATTAATTTTCTTGTGCATATTAAACAATTAATTAATTATGGGTTAATAGGAAAAGATGAACCAATGTAATTTTCAGCCATTCCCAAGTTCAATTAATTTATATTTGTTTGAAGAGCGGTGACTTTATCCTTCATTGCTTTGTACAGAAGTCAAGATGTGAAATTTGGAACAAATGTAGCTTTCATGAGAAAGTGTTTATTTATTTCATTGTTCTGGAATTTGGGTTGAAAACTTGTATCTGCCACCTAAAGTTGCCAACTTTTTGGGAAAAATTCAGTTCTTGTAAATTTTTTATATCAATTGATATTATATCAATGAGTGGGCATTTGCCGAATGGCACACTTACCCTACGAGTATGCCTTTCTTCTGCACAGAACAATACATAATCTTCCCATCCCAAACTCTGTGGCCATTGGTGATGTAATATTATCCTGGACAGTTCCTTTAATAAGTTGTTAATGTCAAAATGTGAAGACAAAAAAGGAACTCTTTCCTTCTCATGTCTCCATCAGACCCGCTTTCTTTATTTCCCTTCACCTGTCCCTCCATAACAGTGAGCACTGAATATATGAATTGAAACGGTTAGCTGTTATCTGGAAAGAATTACTTCGAGCAGAAGGGATATTCACCATAAAATGTGATTTGCATTTTACTAAGGAAAAAGTGTTTAAACATAAATTTCTTGCTCATGAACAAAGTCTGTGGATTCTTTCAGGTGAGACTGCAATATAATATCTTTTAACTAGTCAAGAGCGGGTTTTGTGACGAACATGTCCTCAATTATCATTTGCAATGCTTTCTTTTGCATCATTCTCTTTAAACCATTGAGAGCAGAACGTCATGCAATAAATTAGATAATCTGATAATGTACAATTTTCTGAAATGTTTTATCTGCCAATAAATTTGCATTTCTGCCTATCAGCTTGGTGAATCACCATGTGTCAGACAGCACAGCCAGGCTGTAACTGTTAGAGTTAAAACTGAACTCAAGTCTTATTTTCAGTCTTGCACAGTTGTTCAGGCCCGTCCCTCGTATTGAAATTGCTTACTTTGATTTTCTGCACAATTGAGCTTCTTATAATGTTCTTCAGGAAGTCAAATAGAGCTTCATTTCCTGGTTGGAGAATGTCCAGCATATTCTAGCTCTGTTCATCCAGACCGTTCCTAGCTTGCTCTTTTCAAATAATAAATTTCAGTTTCTCCAATCATGAAGACTTAACATGTGTATGTCACCCACTTCAGTCTGCATGCAATGGAATACCCATTCCTCCAGACTGGCACATACCCATCCCACCCATTAAGGCATTTTAATATTGCATATCTTACTCCAAGATCCAGCCCTCTGCTTGGATCGGGGGTGTAGACTTTCGAGAGAAGCACTGGGGCACCAACCACCAATTTGCCTATGAAGAACATTTGGGATATAACGCCCACCTTTGCATTGCTAGGTCCCAGGATCAACCCTATACATAAAAAAATGCACCTGATAAATTAAAGCTCTCCACGACTGGAGAAAAAAAGACTTTCAAGGATGAACCTTGGTAATACAGCTAACCTAGAATGGATCAGGTCCAGATTTGAAATCCTAGGTTCACCCATAAAAAGTCTATCTTCTCCAGTCTTTGAGAGCTTTAATAAAGCAAGCCCAATGTACTCACTTTCTTTATTGACCGCTAGGGTCCACGGGCCACACAATTTGCACAATGGAAGGAACCAGGTTCTGGATATCAATCAAGTTATTATTAATATTACACAGTATTTATATAGCACCAATATATTACATGGTGCTGTGCATAGTCATGTCACTAGCTGTTCTTGATGAGCTCACAATCTAATGTCCTACCATAGTCATATGTCTTTAAAAAAGGTCAACTTTTAGGGGGAAGCCAATTAACCTTACTGCATGTTTTTAGAATGTGAGAGGAAACCCAAACACAGGGAGAACCTGCAAACTCCATGCAGATAGTGTCCTGGCCAAAATACGAACCTGGGACCTAGCGCTGTAAAGGCCAGAGTGCTAACCACTGAGCCAACCATGCTAGCCTGTAAGATCCTTACAGAACTTTCACCTTAAGTTCTATTGTTCAAGATCCATTTGAAGCAGTCTTTTAGTTTTTCAATCTTACGTCTAGACCATCTCTCTTTTCCTCCTCCCATGTCTGTTTACTTTGGAAGGAGCTGACTTCATGAATAGAAACATTATATTGTTCACAATGGCAATTAGAGGCAAAATGTTCCCATCAAAATCACAAATGCTACCTAAACGCCCACTTTTATTAATGTAGCAATATTTCTAATTTCCGGCTTACTTTAAATAGAAGGTTCCATATTCCTCTGTTGTTCTGTCATTGTGAGTATGGTGACCTACATGAACTTGACCTTGCAGTCAGGTTGATGTCACCTCAAACTAACCATTCAACTTCTATTTTCATCTCTAGAAGCCTCTTTGCAAAAACTGATTGCCTTTCTGAGCTGGAGATAATTAAGTGTTCCCAGTTTATAACCTATTGTACACATTTCTCTGATGAAAATGTAAGTCTTTATCTTATGACAGCAAGAGTGAATTAGCTCGCATTTAAATGCCACAGGTAGCTTTTGATGGAAATAAGTGACTCATGACAGATCCATTTGGAAGCTTTTTGTTGGGTTTTGTTAAAAGGAACAATAGGAAGCAGGAAAAAAATAGATATTGCTGATTACATGAAATTATAGCTGCTTACTTAGTGTTTCTTACTTAGTGTTTTCTTCTTATTTACTGGCTTTTAAACTTGTTTAGTTTCTAGCTCATGGCCCCAGGGACAATTCAAGGTATCAATGAGTTTGATGATCTTTATACAAACATAGGTGCAACAACCATCCCTATATGCTTTGGGTAATAGTTCTACCGCTAGGTGCTAGTGTTATGTCCAACGCTTTCCCTCTTTCAAATAAGCTAGCTGTGAGCTTGATGATGGGGCTCTAATAAAAGTGTCAGATTGTGGAATTCATTCTAATAAATGAAGTAGTTGTAGAATGTGCCCCCTGTAAATGTATACCCTTTCGTCCAATTAGTAATACAATTTAAACTACATTTTAAACATTTTTTAAATGAGACAATTTTGCCATTACTACATTTTCTATCACAAGCGTTTATATATTTGTTTCCTTTACCTGCAGATCAGAATGTCGAGCAGATATAATATTTCAGGGAATGGAAATAAATTAACTTGTGCTAAAACCCTTTAAAAAATATTTCTGGTCCTCTAAAGCTTTTCTCTTCAGGCATTCATTTTACTAAATGAAGTTGCTGTAGATGTGTCCCCTGTATGCTTTGGTTCTATTTCAATTTTTCTTTTCAAGAAAAAATCTACCATGACTAACTATTAGTTGAAACGCTGCCACTCAGTCGAATGCCAAATACAACTTGAATAAAATATTTGTTAATTTTCTTAAAATTTTAAATGAAAATATTTGGCAAATTTATATATTATATATGTTTATATATTTATTTCCTTTACCTGCAGATCAGGTTGTCCACCTGAAGTTATAGTTACAGAGTTTGGGGATAAGCTATATTGCACTAAAACCTTTAAAAAATGTTCTAACAACATAAAGTGTGTTAACTTGAGTAGGATTTAAATTTCGTGTCATTTTCCTAAAGCATGTCAAAAGCCAAACTTTTTAAAGTGCTTAAAAAAAGCAAGCACTGACAATTTGATCAGGCACTAGTTGGCACTGCTAAACACTTGCTAGTGTTGAATTTTTCATTGACTGTTATGGCACCACTATATGCCAGGAATCTCTTGTACACCATCCCGTTCAGCTCCAGCAAATTGCTAGGACAATATAAGCTCCTTTGTTATAAATTATTCCAATTTTTTTACTGTAGGAAGTTTGGTAGCTTTACATATGAAGCTGGCCATATGCTGGTCCATAAATTTGAATGTAAAAAGTAAAAAAGTAAAAAATGGACTGGAAAAAAATGTTTGATACAAACCTAAACAGCATTAGTAATTAAGTGATGTATGGTGATAATCCTGGTTAAGGAAAAATATTGGGATCTATTATTATTTATTACACAGGTTTTATATAGAGCCATCATATTACACAGTGCTGTACATAGTACATAGTTGTGTCACTAACTGTCCCTCAAAGGAGCTCACAATTTATTGACCCTACCATAGCCAATTAATCTTAGTGCATGTTTTTGGGATATGGGAGAAAATCAGAGTACACAGAACAAACCCAGGCAGACATGGGGAGAACCTGCAAACTCCATGCAGATAGTGTCCTGGCTGAGATTTGAACTTGGGACCCAGCGCTGCAAAGAAAACAGTGCTAACCCCTGAGCCACCATGCTCACATATCTGTTGTCTACCTTCTTGTACACAAATCAACTAGTGTACCGCCAGCTTAAAACTACCCTATTCCTACGAACAGTGAATGAAATTAAATTGATGGAGGATGTGACCTTGGATCTATATAAAAGAAATGAGAGATTTCAAGACACTTGGGCACCTTGGATAATGTTCCAAGAATCGCCTGAATACAAGAATTTGCTGGGAGAACACAGTGTTGTAACTGACCCGTTGGGATAAGCGGTATATGTTAGTGGGGAATTGGTTTAGTCGGAGGGAAAGGTTCTGTGGAAGGGAGGGGTGATGGGCTTGGATAATGGGCATTATAAGTTTGGAGGGTTTGTGAAGGCTGTAGGCAATGTTATATTCTCTATCTTGGTCAAGATGCAAGGGTTCTAACAGGTTTGCTATAAGTTTTTTGCTATATATTTGAAACTTTATGTTACAGGACAATGTTTTTGAGACTTTATAACTGGGATTACTCTGTGTTCTGTATGTTTTGTTATAAAAATGTATAAAATCAATAAAAACATAATGTTTTTTCAGAAAAACAACTCTTTTCCATCTTTCCAAATTACCACCATTATTGGAAATTATTAGATGTATTAGAGAAGGATCAACATTTATTAAAACTATGTTATAGGTTGAACAAAAACAAAAAACTGTGACTTCACCATATATCAATTTAGGTTGTGCCCAAAGTTCCACCCTAACACAGATAAACATAAATGACAGGCTGTATTCCAGCTTGTTTGTTGAGTGACCTATGAATCATAGATATTATACATAGGAATAAACACTGCATAGTCATGCTTTTGGAAACTAAGAAATTATTTAAAATTTTAAGCAAAGTATAATACTACAAGCTAAAATTTGTGCCTAGCTTTTAATTGTTAAAGTTTACACAGAGCAGATGGCATTGATTTATATATTCTGTGGAAGAGACCCCTGTCTCATTGGTGAGGTCCAAAATGGGTGTTGGATGAGTAGACCTGGTTCACTATTGGCTTTCCAATTCTTTTCAGAGATGTCCATTGAAGTTCATATGGGTTATGTAAAGGCCAGTTGAGTTCCTCCATGACAAACTCATCAATACATGTCTTTATTGAGATGATTTGGTGCATTAGTGCATTGTCATGCTGAAACAGGTCTTTCCCAAATTGTGGCCACAATGTTGGAGGTGCACAGGTGTCTAAAATAGTATTTCTCAACCTGGGTTATTATTACATAGTATTTCTATAGAGCCATCTTATTACACAGTGCTCTACAAAGGGGCTCACAATCTAATGTCCCAACCAGTAGACATATGTCCGAAATAAATCTAAGGTCAATTTTGGGGGGTAGACAATTAACCTAACTGCATGATTTTGGTATGTAGGAGGAAACTAGAGTACCAGGAGGAAACCCACACAAACTCTATGTAGTGTTCTGGCCATAATTCAAACCTGGGACCCAGACTGCAAACGCCAGAGTTCTAATCACTGACCCACCATGCTGGGTTCCTTCACAAGTTGCTAGTATTTTCTTTAAGCAATGCTCCTTGTGACTCAAAGGTTAGTTTAACTGACACCAATGATCTTTTTGGTTATCTGTAAGGGTGACATACTTCCCAAAGGCCAGCAATGTAAGAGGCATTCTTACCACTGACCACAATGCTAATATACTGGGAGCTGTGGATATAGTAATTATAACAGGGGTTCATTGAAGATCTGAAAGTTATTTCAGGGAGTTTCCCCATGTTAGGAAGGTCGAGAAACAGTGTTCTATAATGGTATTGTTTACCGTGGCCTTAATATAAATTTCCATGATTTGTACATTGACACACCAAGGTAAGTTTGAGTAGAAGAAAATTAGTCTTCCAGGATCTTCTTGTGATGGGGGGACAGATGATGCTAGGAGTTTCAAACACTTGAATTTGTGATCACATTCTGATACTGTTTGGAATGCAGTGTGTTGTGGTGTGGGATAGTCCATCTTAAGATACCAATATCATTGGCTGTACGTGATCATGCAAGGTTCAATTTTGCTCAAAGTTTGCCCAAGGATTATATATCCAACAAGCCCATGTGCGACAGGTCTAGGACCAATGCTCTCCGATACAGTTAAAAAGTGTTGAAACTTTTGTTTTGTTTAAAAACATAAAATAAATTGGAATTTTCTTTAAAGCCTCTGTTTTCTACAAAGACTAAAGAAATATGGATGTCTTTTAAATCAATCCCCCGTCTTCCCCCGAATTGTGTATGCATCAGAGTAAAGCAATATACCACAATGTATCATCCACCTGAGGGTCCTTTTTCAACCTGAGGCTGTATAATTGCTCCAGCGTGGAATATCATTTTTCTCTCTTTATTTTTATATGACTACATGAATATACATTCCTTTCAACAATGAATAATGTATCTGACGCCTCTGCCTGCATTCCCACTACACCTCCGTCATGTGGGTGAGACCTTCTACAGTATCCACAAGCTGTGTTCATGCTGGCCTCCTCACGCTGCATAAATGTGTCAGCTTTTCCCGAAAATGGAGGGGAAGTGTAATCTTTCTTTTTGCATGCTGCTTCTGTAGTCTGCGCCTGGGGACTGAAAATACCTGCAAGCGGTATTGCGTTTTTGGCTTTGCGCCCGGTTCCTGCTCTTCTTGCACTTCATCACTCTCAAGTTTTGGATTTTTTGTGTCAGAGATATCTTTTGATCTGCAACAAAAATACTGTTATTTTCATTTCTTTGTATGGTATATTTGGTGGCCTTCCTCTCTCCATAAGGATACTTCCATTCCCTGTTCATGCACACATAGAAACTTGACAAAAATTGGCTCAGCAGGTAACCTTACAAAACTTAAAACACAATAAAGTGTATCTATAGCCTAAACTTTTGTTTTAGGTTCAGGTAGGGTAGGGGATGGTGAAAATGTCTGCCAGTAAAATTATTGCTGTTTGTGAGCCAAGCAAAAGGGAAAGGAGAGGGAGAACTCCCTTTACTAACTGTCCCAGATGCAACAGGAAATGAGGAAATCTTTCCATAGTGGCTCGAAATCCACTCTCAAACAGATTTTTCCAGAAAGTTTCCTTATTGGCATTTTCTGTTCACTCACTGTTTTAATGACAAGTGTAGAATTTTAGAATTTTGGATATCTTATTACTTTCTATCACAGTAACAATGGCCACCATGACATATAAGGCCTAGTTTATTAAAGCTCTCCAAGACTGGAGAAGATAGAATATCATTGGAGAACCTGGGCGATCCAACAAACATAGAATGGATTTCCTAATAAAATATTTGCTATTAGTTTGCAATTTTTAAAATTTTCAAACAGATCTATTTCAGGTTTGCTGGATCACCCAGGCTTGGTCATGATATTCTATCTTCTCCAGCCTTATGATCCTTTCATCTAATGTTTTTTATACTATAGCTGTAATCCCTTTTCAATGGCATTTAGGAGCACCTAACCAGGACACAATGCTTTAGGGAACAATGAACCATTTGAACTTCAGGTACATTGTGCTGTTCAGGATCATTCAACCCACTTCCAGTAAGCCTAGGGCATCAAAGACCTGTCCTCTGGTAGTATGTCATCAAGAGACCCTAGACAACTGAATGCTGAGGAGAACAATTTATTATTATTTTTATTATTATTATTATTATTAATAATAATAATCATAATAATAATAATAATAATAATAATATTAAACAGTGTTTATTTAGTGCTAACATATTACTTAGCGCTGTACAATAAATAGGGGTTGCAGATGACAGACAGATACAGTGACACAGGAAGAGGAGGGGGCCCTGCCCCAGAGAGCTTACAATCTGGGAGGTGGGGGAAGTAGCACATGGTGGGGGGGTATGGAATGGTGGGCAAGCAGTGAGGGTTTAGGAGACATAAGAAGTTAGGTAGGCAGGTTTGAAAGGATGGGCTTTGAGTGCTTTTCAAATGTACAGAAAGTAGGAGCAAGCTGAAAAGGACGAGGAAGACCATTCCAGAGAGTCTGGAGCAGCTCTAGAAAAGTCTTGGAGCCGTGCATGTGATGAGGTTATGAGTGAGGAAATCAATAGTAAGTCATTAGAGGAAGGAAGAAAGTGGCTAGTAGAGTATTTTTCTATCAGGTCAAGGTAAGTGGGACAAGAACTTTGAAGGATTTGTAGGATAGTTCTATAGCTAGAAGATAGGGAGGGGTCTAGTGATGGTTTCTTCAGGATAGGGAGAATAATGGCATGTTTGGAAGCAGGGGGGTAGATACTACTAGAAAGGGAGAGGTTGAATAGTTCGGTTAGTGAGATGGACACATGATTACACCACATTATTACGTGAAACACTTGTGGCATTCAAGGCCAACCCAACACAAAAAGGAGAGGACATGGTATGTCAGATCGGGCCACAGGGTAACCACCACACGTATATCACAGGGTAAATATTTCCAAAATTTATGAGTCCAATCGAGTGTGGGAGCAGAAAACAGAAGATAGGGGAAAGCTGAAGCGGGCAATAATTCTTACCTACTCTGTCCCTAACACACTTGGTTGCATTTCAGTTTTATCCACCTAAAGCAGAACCAAAACAATTTCAGTAAACATTTCTTGCAGGTAGGATTGTATTGCAAAAAAACAATAAAAAATCCTACAATCCTACAATAAAAGCTTCTACTAGAGAACAAAAATTCCTTATCCAGCACAATATCTATCTACAGGGATATGTATATTTCCAACCCCTAAATATTTCTTTACCATCCAGCACAACTCCAACCAAAGTTTCCCATCACCTTTGTCATGCAAGTCCTCTTTAACAGAGTGGGCTGCAATATTGTGATATCTGGTTGCCAACAGTCAATGTACGCTGCACATCGTCATTGTGCTCATTTATTGATTATGCCCGACAGACCAAATGCGTTGCCATGGGTTCCAGCACATCTGTACTTTTCTCCGGGTTCTTAAACAGGCCTCTGGATCAATAATCATTACTCCTGCCACAATCAGGCATAAATCTGTGTGACTAAGATAAAATGTTTAGCATTTGTCGAGATTTAATATTTAATTTGAATTGATTAGGCACTTATTGGACTGTGAGACGTGTACGGTATTTTCCATTATCTCCAGCCAACGTACATTATAACATATCACGGCTTAGAGAGTGACACAAGCTCAACTTTTGTTTAACGGAGATGTCCACTCACACTTTTATTAATTCATATGCCACTCATGACAGATTATTCTCAGAATTTTCCTTGTGTACTAGTTGGTTGGAGTCAAGAATAAAAAAAGAGTAGTTACATTTTACAGCCTTTACAGCTTTGTGGAACTGAAACTATCCACAGATATCAAAAAAACACTTGTCAAGTTAGTTTATACCATGGCAACTCAAAATTTGTACATTCATTTTTTTCCATGCCTGGTAAGAGGAGGGTTAGACGTGGTAAATCCCCCACGTCCAGCCCCCGAGGGAGCCTGGGGTCAATGCTTGCTGCTGATATAGTCTAGCTGTCCTATTCAAAGTAAATTTTACTTTGTGGAATATACCTCTACCTATTAAGCTATTCTTTACCTTTTATTTTATCTCAGTACTGCTTTCCTGCAGCCAACCAATTCCTGTTTGTATGCATTTGCTTCATTGTAGGCTTCATATCTTTCCCCTGGACTATTACACTGATTGTGGCAACAGTCATTCTTTCCTGTGATGTGAATCTTTGTGATCACCTAAACTTTTCACCAAGGATGCTTATATGATGTGATGACAACCCAGGACCCAGAACCATGCAGTATGATAGGAAATGAGCTCAATGGCAAGTTGCAAATTCAAAAAGTTTCAGATGAACTTAGTGAAATTCGAAATTAACATGTCCATTTTTGTATAAGACTATGTAACATAGTGAATACATCTTGTGCCTTCCTGGGCTTGTGCTGATAAGTGAATAGGCGGCATTGGCAGTAGAGTAGTGGTGTAGAGTGATCAGGTCATATGTTGGGTTGTTATGATTCTGGATTGTTAGTACATAGGACCTATTGAAGTGTAAATGCTAAATGTGATTATCTTTGAGATTCAGGGTAAGGAGAGTTGTATTGACCTTTTTTAATTTAATGTAAGAGGGTTGTGATGGTTGTGGAGGGGGTTGAGGTGGAATGGTGTTGTTTGCTGGTAAAAATTATGCAACACACTTTCAAACCCATGTTGGCTTTTTCTTTATTATTATTTTATAATAATTATGTGTTATTCACATGCCAACATGCAAAGTCTTATTCATTTACTTCCTCCTATTAGGTTAGTTTGAAGAGGGTGATGTAACTATGCAAGTGAAGTGATGCAATTCCCCCTCACCGTTGGGCTTTTGTAGAAACTGCTTTCATTTTTTTTTTACCAGGAACTACCTGAACAAGGGGGCCTTTCTATTTTGACAACCCACCACTTTGACCTTTGCCCAATCTTCCTTCTCTTCTTCTTCTTTATCACAAACTTGTGTTCTTTATTGCAGCTTTCACATGAGAAGGCAGAACACAGGACATAACAAGAAGGAGCCCCTGGTGTGGGGAGACTTGTCCTCATTTAACCTCTAGTGCCCGGGATCGCACACTGACTGGAGGATTCCCATGGCTGCATTCATTCATAAACACAGCTCCGGTACCCTCCTGTCAGTGTGAGTCCCGCAGCTGTGCTCAGCAATAAATGCAGCTGTGGGAATCATCCTGGAATTTCCTCGAACTTCCGAGGGGTCCGCGAAATTGGTTTGCCGAAATTTCACTGACCCATCTGAAGTTCGAGGAAATTTTCGCGAGACTGGTCCCTCAACGTTCGCGAACAACTACTGTTCACTACTATGCAGGAGATCACAGCAGGTTGCCGCTCGCTAATCTTCCGTCCTCACTCCATGCAACAGAATGGTGCTGTGTGTATAGTGCTTGTTTATCTGTCACTTGAAATGATCCTGACAGATCTTTTCTAGCGACAAACCCCTGATGTCAAATGGACATCTGTAAAGGCTTTACAAAGGATTGAGAAGTATATTTATTTGGTTTAATTGTATTCTGGATGAATGTTCTTTAGATGAAACCAGAAGTTCTGATATTTTTATCTTTTTTCAGCGTTTTTGGCCTCCAGTAATGCTGTCTCTTGGGTGTGGGTTTAAAATTATCTGAGATTATCCAGGGTAAGAGCTTCTGACCATATGGGATCATGTGCAGGACTGAAATTTACCTATTTTTGAAACTTCACCAGGTATCAAGCAAAGGTTTGGCTTTACATAAAAGTATAAAATGCTTTTTTATCTTCAAGGCAATATTATTATTCTGAAGGTGCTGATACTTTCACTGATGAGAATCCAAAATGGAGCCTGTTTACTGCAGTGTAACTGATTATACACGCGAGAACACATTGTACCGCTAGGGTGATGTGTGGCCTATCATTTTGCATGCATTATTAGGCAACTATTTGCATTTGCCTGCTTCTGTAATTACTCGAGTTGCACTTTGGTAATTATGACATATTTTCATAAAAATCTACTCGTAAGCAATATCTTTTTCCCCAGTAAGATCTATTCTAGGGATTTCGGAAAATTTTAATGATGCACCATCGATGATTAGAAGCAGGTTATTTAAAGGCATACTTTCTGACATTGAGTTTATGTTAGCCCTCTAGCCAAATGCATCATTTTTCTTTCCTAGTTCAATACATTTATTTTGTCTAGATGGACCTGGGGGCAGTGTGTTGGACAACTTATTCTCCAACTTTAGACAGAGGAGCAAAAGCCAGTTTTCCTGAATAGCTGAAAAGGAACAGAGTGATAGAAGGAGAGTGTGACAGCTATGAATTCATCACTTTGTTTTCTTCATTGACCAATCACAGGCTGATGGAAAGGATGAGACCTGTAAGCAGAGCTAGATTGATACATTTTTCACATCTTTGCAAGCTAACAGAAGATTTGATGATGACTCTGAGATCTGGAAAGCAAACTCCTAGAGGCTACTCATGCACAAGTCGTATATTATTTCTTACCTATGAGAGTCAGATCAGTTCTACCGCAGTATTTGGGGTACTTTTGTGGTTCTTAGGTCCCCAGGTATTCCTCTGCATGTTTTTATGGGAAGGAGAGACCACCGGATGCTCTTTTCCCACTTTTGATTAAATCCAAGGCTCCAAGAAAATGACTGCCAATGGCAGAACTTAACCAGAACTTAAGTTCGTTTGAATGAAAATTTTCCCCCTGGTGCTTGTAAGGGTCTGCTCAATGAGGTTGGAAACTGCTTCCCTATATGGTTTGTCCTTTGGCCTTTGTCCAGGGTATTTAGAGAAATAGATTGTACGCAGGGCATGGCTACACTGGTTGGTAGAGAGGAAGATATGGAATGACAAGCATGATGATAGTGGGCAGGGCTTCAAAAGTGGGTTAAAAAATGCCACCTCTAGTGGGAATGATGCTCCATTGCGGGAAATTCAGCCCTGAATGTAAATATTTATTGGCAGCAGAGAAAAGAGAAAGGTCTTCTTCCCTGCAAGATAGGGCTGTGTTGTGCCCAAACCTGTGCAAATCTCAGAAATGGATGAATAGAAATACAAATTGCCTGGTAGATTTGCATTTGTGTATTTAACTCATGCATGCTAGTGGGTAAAATTCCTCCCTTTCTACCCCTTACTAGTGACAGTTGGTGAAGTTCTTATTTTCTTAGCATGATAGAGTGACGTAATGCAACCAGAGAATTGGCGTTTATACTTTTGTGGGGTGGCATCAATCCCTTCCGAATATTTTGGAAACGTGCACAATGGTCAGACCAAGTGGCTACTAATCCTTCTGGTGGGACCTCTTGTAGTGGATTGCATAGGTCATTATGCTAAAAAAAATTGCAAATATAATAACCAGGACTCCTAATACCTGACCACAGGGGAATGGTTTCTATTGCTAATGGTTCAGTGCCTACAATATGATGGAAATTCAATCCTGGGAGACAGAAGTTGTAGCTTGCTGATTTTGAAACACTATCAAGCTTTTCTAAGAACAGATTTGCTCTGTAACCAACTTACATTTGTCTCTTCAACCGAAGAGTTAAACCAGCGTTTGTATGCCAGCTTTAATGAGTCAACACAGCACAGCGAGTACGCTTAAAACATTATAGAATGAACAACATGTCAATTCGCAGAGATTTGGCATCCAGATCACTGGAAGAACTCCAACAAACTGCTTGGATTTTGGAATTTTTCTTTGTGTTTACTCCACCCATTGCATCCCGAGCTTTCAGGGCAGCACTGAGATTGTCAACAAAGTTATTATTCCGCTCGCTGGTCAATGTATGTTTATTTTCTGTTCACTGCCTGGTGAAAGCATATGGTTCCCACCTCCCCTCTCCTTTCTTGGGTCAGTATGGGTTAGTTTTGAATTTTTGTAGCAAAGACGTATTACAGTTGAATGGTGGATTAACCTGGCCTGGAATGGGCAACCTGCAGGTCTTTGTCTGATCAGGATCTAAAAACATTAGTGAGTCCTTTGTCTGCATTCCCCAACTGTAGGGCACAAGGGTCAAAGCATGGACGATATTAAAATTACCAGTTTACCATTATATGTACAGCTGTCATATATATTTTACTATATAAAATAATTGTCATTAGCCCAAAGTATGTAGACTTCAGTCTTGGGTTTACTTTGGTTTCACTTATGGTAATATTAGTTCTAGGGTGGTAAGTTGGAATTTTGTTTAAGCCACTGGATGAGCATGGCAGCGTTGTACCTGCTTTTTTTAGATTGGCATCTTTTAAATTTCTAGGCACTTTTTTTCTTTAACAATCTTTAGTCCTGGATTAGTAGATTGATGAAAAGGTAGAGGGAGTGCTAAGGATTAGTTAATGGGAGGAGTTTAAGTTCAGGATGGTTGTGTTCACTTTTAGTCCAAGGAACAGACAGGATACAGAACAGCAGTACAAAGTTTGCAGAAAGTAACCTTACTTATACAGTCACATAACACACAAGCTTTTGGGAAGAACTCATTGGTTTCACAAATGCAAAGTACCGTATTTTTCGGACCATAAGACGCACTGGACCATAAGACGCACCAATTTTTAGAGAAGGGAAATGAAGAAAAAAAAGATTCTGAAACAAATAGTGTCCTAAAATATTTTATGTGCATTAAAAACCAACATCACAGTCATAAACACATGTAAT
>NC_092866.1:58288390-58326631 GCF_032062135.1 Pyxicephalus adspersus | reverse complement strand
TGGTGCAGAATGCCGGCTGTTACTTTCAGTTTCATTCTGCACTGCAAGCAGGAGCAGGCACGTGCTGCACAGCCAGCATCAAGGAGACACACACACACAGGAGAGGAGCACGCAGGAGAGGAACACGGTAAGAAACTTTTTTTTAACAGCCTATGTGTAGGCTGTATTTGGACCATAAGACGCAGGGACTTTTTTCCCCCACTTCTGGGGGGAAAAAAGTGCGTCTTATGGTCAGAAAAATACGGTAATTGTTTGTTTGTACCATACATTTTCTACACTTGCCCCTTCAAAAGAAAAAAAAATCAAGCCATGCCTGTGAGACATCTGGTCGAATGCCAATGTTTTCCCAGGCACAGGTCCCAAATCTGCCCTAATAGTCTTCAACGTTGGGCAAGCCCCAATCAGCCTCAAGAGGCCAGTTGCACGGTCCCATCATTTGGTTGCCCCCAGAACTTTGTGAATACAAGGGAAGATGTCAGGTTGGTAGGGACTGATAGACAACCAAGAAACCCTCTAGGTGGAAAGGGCCAGAGGTAGATAAATGGGGCTGAAATGACACCACAGATCTGGAAATCCATGGTCAGGAAAAGGTCAGTTCAGATGGCAAGAAGGAAAAGGTCAAATAGTACCAAGGTCAGTCATAAATAATCAGGAAAAAATGCACATTACCAATTTGAACAGCCCAATCATTGGCATGGTCATGTTCAGGTACAGATTTTATAGGTACTCACGGCAAATCAGAGATGAGAAGATACAAGGTAAAGCTGGGTCCAGGTAGCAGATCTCTTGGGCTATGCCAGGAGCGAAACGATGCCACTAGAAACTAATATGGAACATGTATAGTAGCATACGGGTGCATGGCTGCCTGAAGCAGTAACTAACGTCTTTCTCTATCAGATGTTGCTAGTAGATCTAAACCCAATGATAAAATCACAGTTCATCTTTAAATGTAAATCCAAATGATGGTTTTAAATAAAGAATTTATTTGATGAAACATTTTTTTAGACAGTACAGTAGTTGGTGATCCTTTCCCAAAACATACTAAAATAAACGTGCCAGTTAAAAAGAAAAAGACTTTTGGAAATTCCAGTTTTTGTAAATGACAAGTTGTAGCTGTGAATACACCTTTACTCTCTGTGCTTGGCACAGGAAATATATCATCTATGTACATAAATAGAAATTACTTAGCATATTACAGGCGCATTGCTGCAGACGCTCAGACGTATTGCCAGCTCCAATAATTCTCACGGTGGCTGCAGGGAAGTGGATTTCAGGTAAAACAAATCAAAAATTACTTTGGTTAGAAAATTGTTCTGTTTACTTTGGAGATGCTCAGCTAGTAAGATATGGGCCTGCAGCTACTGTAATATATAAACTCAGTTCCCAAACAAAAGTTATTGGCAGGTACTAGAGATAAGAAAAATTAGGTTTCCCTTTTCTTGAAATTAAGGCAAAAAATTGGAGGATTTTTGAAAATTGTGCCATTTTTCCATGTGATGGAGTCAGGGAGAAGCTAAAATGGTGGTTTTGTTTTTTATTGTGGGATGTAATAAACTTTAAATAATTTCTTTTGGTTACAATAATTATCATTTTGATTATCCTTGGCTTGAATTTCTCCCTCAATAGACCTATTTTTTTTATTTTGTCCACAGAAAAAAAGTAAGACTGAAAGAAAAAATGTTCACTGGCCTTACTATTTAGGTAAAAAAAAAAGCGTGATCCGGGCGGTGGGTTTTGCAGAAAGGGATAGGCCATGTCCCTTCGGCAATGACCATTCCTACCTTCCTAAACGCTGATCTATCCAGCAATCCTAGCTTCTCTTGCCTGTGCTGGGAATTAATAAACTCCCACACAATACATCATTCTGGCACAGCTAATCAAGATATTTAAAGATCACAAAAAGGGAGAAGATTGTACCACCTTGCAATTGAATGGATATAGGGGGGTCCAGGGGTTTAGTTGCATTTTTATTTGGGTTAGCCAGTTAACCTAACTGGATGTTTTTTCAGATGTGGGGGGAATTGCAGTGTGCAGGGAAAACCCACATGGACATAAAAAATGCAAATTCCTTGCAGATAGTGGCACTGATTTATCAAAGAAGATAGACTGTAATGGGGGAACCTGGATCGTTCATCAAACATGGAATAAATGTGGTCCAGTATTTAAAGAAATCCATTCCAGGTTTGCTGATAACTCAGCTTCCCCCATGATAGTCTTCTTCAGTCTTGGAGAGTTTTAATAAATCAGGGTCGGTGTCTAGGCCAGGATTGTAACTTGTGGATGTCTTGGCTTGACAATTTCATTACAACAAGTCCTTAAGGATTCCTAATACCTAAGAAACAATCTTACAAAATACATGTCTGGCCAGAACTATGAGCCTAATTTTGTTTGATATCATTCGGGGAAAGTTAGAACCTTTGTTGACTTGTCATAGCTTTGTCCCCACTGCAGAAATGTCCCTTTACTTTCTGTCCTGAAAGACGCAATGGATAATTACAGGAAAGCTCCTTATGGTAAAGCAAAATCCCATCCAAAGGCAAAGTTCCAGCATTTGCAAATTCTCCATTATTTTATTGGAAATCCATAAGACTCATAATGCTATTACAGGTGACTTTGACCTTGAATTGGTCTTACCTGCTCATGGAAGAGCGCTGTCTCTGATGGGAGTGAGAGTGGATGCATTACTGAGTTTGTAGGTAAATCTTACCCTTTATAGGTGTCTTTTTAGGAGATAACTCTTCTTAATAATGGGTAATTATCCTAACACTTTAAATCCCTTTTTACTAGAGGCACCAGGACAGGCAAAGAATTGACAACCAATTCTTTCACTGGAGTCAAAGACAGACATCTTTTCATAGCATACCATGCAGTTTCTTTTCACACGCCTACTTAACAGTCAAGAGTAAAAAAGTAACACCTTAATTGGCAGCACTTCTTTAAAATCACATCCAAAACTACTTTGAGCTAAAATTTACCATAATACCTCAAAATGAGTGCATTGTGAATATAACATTTATTTTCCTTTAACATCCAAAGTACCTTGGTAACTGCAGCCATTCATTAGGAAACCAATCTGCAAATCCTGTCCTAACAACAGGAGTTTTCCTCAACCCCACTTAACATCCCTTCGCTTCCATAATGGCGATCTTCTTTCTGCTTTCATAGGTCCTCTTAGAAGCTTTTTAGTTTGCAAAGAGCATCCAGGAACCCCTCTTTTCCCTGAAACTGATAACAATAGAATGTCAGCTTTTCCAAACAGAATGCGATTCCCAACTGACTATCGGTAATAACGAACATCTTCCGGAAGCTCCCGAATTTAGTATTATTATAAAAAAATGCTCAAGATTTGAAGGTCAATCTATAAAATATTTCTAGTGGTCTTTTTTGGGGTCCAGGCTGTTTTGTGCCGTCTTTCAAAATACACGGCAATCTTCCTGTAAATATCAAAGCTGCACATGAAAATTAGATTCAATTTTACAGCACAGGGAGAAATATTTTACCAAAAAAAATGGCAAGAATTTATTTTTCAATGCCTAAGACTAATCAGAGTTTTAAAAAACATTCACATTCTGCATTAGCCCATGTATTTGCCACATTCACCATTGCTCAGCCACATCCTGACTTTAAAAGTTGAAGTTTAATCTGCTATTTGTTTTTAGCTTTTATTGAGAAATTGAAGGCTGTATTTTGAAGGTGCCTTGGTATGGCATTGTGGCTGTACAAGTATTTACTAATGCATGTTTTAATTTAAAAGTTGGAAAGAATTAAAGTATAAGTAAAGCTAAACAATGAACTTTTCCTGGTAACTTTGTTTGGGTTGGCCTCTGTGAATATTATTAAATACCTGGTGTTGTTCGGTGTTGTACTGAAACATTTCTTTCTATGCATGCTCATAACATATTTGAGGGCCACTTTAATATAACTTTTGTTGAACTGAATCTTAAAGCTGAAATAAATCTGTGAGGCTAAACTTCCAGCATAGTGTGCTGCCATCTTCCTTCCTTTCTTCCTTAGCTTCTTGTACTCCTACTTTAGGTGTGCAGGATTTAGTGGAAAACCAGATCTGATGCCACGCCTCAAGGTAAGGTCCAATTCACTCTCCCAGGCAACACGTAACTCAGAGCCACAGAACTCGGGTGTACAGTGATGGAAGTGTAGAAAGAAGGAGATTTAGCATGGGGATATAGGCTCATATATGTTTGAATATAGATATGGCATTATGAGATGGGGGAATTTGCCTAAGGCAAGCATAAAATGCCTAATTTTTAAATAACAGAGGAATTTCCAAGAGGGTAGGCCATATTTCTCCTCTAGATAGAAAAAGGAAAGTGTTCCTGCAGAGGTTTTGAGTTTGTACAGTTGGGTCAATCTCACTGGTGACATTCTTACAGAAGTCTATGTCTAAAAAAGAAAAAAAACAACATTGGCTTGCCTTTAAAAGCAAGAGTCAACAAATATTAAACTTCTGTTTCGAAAGATGCATCTAACGTGACTTACAGTTCCATGCAAATTGTGTCAACAATTTGTGGTGCCACTGATTACACTGACATAATGCAAGAAAAGTGCATTTGATAGATTTAGTATTCAGATTCAGGTTCTTAAAAAAATAAATCATTATAGTAAGTTATTAGTTTGGAAAACTATTTTGCTCTAATTGTTATTCTCCCAAAGTGTTACTTCTGCAGGCATCAGCTTTGTAAAAATAGACAAAAGTTTGTCACCTGATCCAGTTAAGAACACCCGGGTTAAATGGCAGTCATTTCATTTCTATAGGCTGTTCAAGATAATCTAGCAGTACTGGTTAATGTAGACAGAAAATGGCTTTGCAAAAGTAGCAATAACTTTTTGTTTGCAGGGAATTCATGAATAATTCAAATATAGAAAATGCCTTGAAATGTACAGTCTTTCTGGAAATGTACTGCCACCTTTATGAAGCATTTCTTCTTTAAGAACCATTTTAAAATTGAACATACATGCACATTGGTGCACACACCTTAGAACATGTGGCTTAAAAGGGAGGTGATCCTCGATGCTGGTGCCATTTGTTGAGCCATTATATGTTTATATTATATGTATATTGCGAATGATGCCACCAGCTAAGTGCTGCAACATCCAAGTTGTTCCTTTTTAACTCCATCAATGCTGTCTTTCAGATTTACCTAGTCTTCTAGTGTTCATCTTCATTGGTCAGGTTGGGGAGATGTAACTCCATGCGCATTGTACATCCATTGGGGTGCATAGGCAGGACAGCTATAATAAATGGGCTGCCATAACACAACACAAAGGTATGACGGAACACAAACAAAGTTATAACAAAGTTATGACGAAACACAAAAGGTCCTTAAAACTGATGTTCCACAATTTGGTGTTATTGCAGAAAGAGGAACAGGAGATGTCCCTTATGCAATATATATTCTTATCTGCCTGATTGCTGCCCATCTGCAAAGTTTAGTTGGACACCAAGGATAGCTGGCATTCCCAGCTTCCCTTTGGACGCCGAAACTAAATGCGCCCAGCCAATCCAGTTGGCCAAAGATCGCAATGTGGTAGAACCAAAAAAGGAAGATGGCGTTGGTCGCTGAAAATGATCTCCTACAGGTGGACAGGTGAGTATTCCCAAGGTTTAATTTAAGTTCACTTTAAATTTTGTTTTTTGTCATGGACCAGATGAAAAAGTTAATTGCACAAGACAATTAACAGTATCTGGTTCAATTAGTATCACTATCGTTTTCCCAAAGTAAAATGAGCTACAGCAGCTGAAATAAAAATGGTGGCCAATATTGCAAAGATCATAATACTTTGTGTTTTAGTGCCAAATTTATTAATGTTTTCAAAATGCAAAATAATCTCTTTAAAGTACGTCATTGTTCTATTATTATGTTTTATCTTACACAATCATTTTCTTTAAAAACACATTCTATAGAATAGAACGTCTCCACCAAGATGTTTTTATTCATATCAGGTTACTTTATCTGTAATGTATGTATTAAGTATTTTTCCCCTCCGTTTTATTTGCTTTGAGAACAGTGGATCTTTTTAATGCGAGTTTGAAGACGCGGTGCCACAGCCTTTTCTGTTCTCGCCACTTGTCTCTAGAGAGGATCTGTCTGATGTTCTAGAACTCGGAGGCAGCTTGAAAGGCTTCAGAAAGGAAAGGTGTCCCCGTGAGAGTTGGCCTAGGTTCCTTACTCCACACATACATCATTTTACAGTTGACTCCAACAGGAATTAACGCTTTGCCGGAGAGAAAGTGCAAAATAATTCTGGAGGGGTACTCAGACTACATTTACCTTGTGCAATAGTTTTAGAGAAAAGCAAGGGTGGTGTTTATGCTAAAAAAAATATCAACATGATAACATTGGACTGCATTGGTGTTTTCTCTTTAAACCATCCTGAAACTTGAATATTCATACCATCTTTTGTTTGTACAGACAAACTTGGCACCACTGCTTCCTCTGAAAGAAAACCTGTAGGATGATAGTGCAGGTAACCCATCTATATTAACCCCTTTCTCTGCTAAGAGAATAGAATTCGATGGTCTTCCTGTGCAAAACTCCTGTGCTCTCTTAAGTTTATGACTGTGCAGTTCTCAGACTAGCGATCATGAGCCAGTTTGCATAGTCACTGATCTTGTGATTAATTGCAGGCTTTACAACACACTTCTTCAACTTGCAAATGGAAGTGTGTCTCACTTTATGCACAATTGGAAGTACAATACAACTTGGGGTTTATAGAGTCTACAAGGTTAGACAATTCAATCCGTAAATGGATAGAGAACTGCCTCAAAGACCTCACCCCGAGAGCAGTTATTCATGATTTATACTTTAAATGGTCTAAGGTTATTGGTGGAGCAGGGGTTCATTGTTGTCAGTGTGGTACCCCAAGGTTCAGTGTTGGGACCTGTAATGTTTAACATCTTTAAAAATGAAAAACAGTTTGGGAACCCTGCTAGCAAGTTGAACCAGCCTTTTTTTTGCCTTTCTCTGGATCAACTTTGCCTATAGGTTTTTTTTTGTTATCTGGGTGTAATGCGCCTGGGCACACAAACCACAACCAACTCCAGATATCCTTCAATCAGGCTTTATTCAATGTCATACAGCACAGCAAGGGTTAAGTCCAAACAAGCAAAGTACAAGGCAAAGACAGGGTAAGGCAAAGACAGGTCAAGAACAATCCGAGGTCAGGGCTGGCAGCAGGCAGAATGGTCAGTAACAATCCGAGGTCAGGGCAGGCAGAGTTCAAGCAGAGTCAACTTCAGACCAGGTCACTATGGAGATGACAAAAGCAGGTAAACTTAACCAACACAAGGACGCACCCTAGCACACTGTGTTCACAGAGGCTTATAGCGGGCAATGGTGTACAGGACAGGCTCTCCTTAAATGGCCAGAGTGACCAATGACCTTGCGCCACCTGGCGCCGTCTGATAGGAGACTCACTGAATCCCCTGCAGCCGATTGGCCGCAGGGAATTTAAACTAACTATGTCCCGCCCCGGGGCGAGGCAGCCGAGTGCCACGCCCTCGGGGGGGGTACAAGAGGGATGCATTGTAGCATGAGCACCTCTTCCCACAGCACCCCTAGGACGTGCACTACTTTGCACATGCAAAGGAGTGCTAAGAGCAGGAGTTTCAGTAACCACATCCGAAGGGATGCAAGGGATGCTGCCTGGCTGAACAGTAGTTTGGCCAGGACGGATCCCTCCGCCTGCAGAGAGAGACAAGCTGTGAGCAGAGCAGCAGCCTCGGCCATGCTGCCTGCTACAGCGGCATCTCCCTCTGTGGGTGGGACCCCCAGGGACACCGCGGGCTCGCAGGACGGGTAAGTTCCTTACACTGGGATAGGTTTTATAGCAGTTTGTAGACGTCGCACATCCTGGATTGTTTTTAAATTGAAACTCAAAGTGAACTATATCAGTTGTCCCTAACTTTCCAACTAAATTTAATTTACCAAACTAGGCAATGTTTAATACACAATCATTTGGGGATCCAACACAAAGCACATTTATTAGTGAGTGAACATACATGGATGTGCTTTATTATCAATGTCTGCAATCCCATTGTAACTGTCATTGGCTGGGAATTACCATGACTTGAGCCATTCTTGACAATGGGAGCACTGAGTATTCACCTTTATAAGATTTACAATAGACAACATTCCCAAAGATGGTGGTATTGGGGTTGATTCAACCCTCTAAAACCAACAAACAATGAGAAAATGACCACGGTATACCTAAAAAAAAGTAATAAATATAGTTTTTATCATCATTTCAGAACAAAAATATTAGACCCGAATCCAAACATCAGCACTAATGTCCACTTTTTATTTGGGTTCCATTCAATCATTTAAGAAACACTAGGTATTGAAGATACCAAGGTTGCCAAAAGGGACGAGTATGTGATATCAGCCCCATGCTTGTTTTATTAACAACCACCAACATAGTTCGGCCTTCCACTCCTCAGTGTTGAATCAAAGATGAAGATTGTGCATTGTTAGCTGTGCCTTCAAATTATTATGTTTTGTCCTGAAAACATAGGTGGACTTCAACATGAACTTTTTCATTTGCCTCTCTAGGTCACTTGGTGCTTTGGTAGCTGCTGTGGAATATATGGAATTTTCAGTGTCCTCAAAAGATGGAAGTGTACCACATGGGTGTTACAGTGCAACAGCTCATAACCCAATCCTAAGGCACTTAAGGTATGACAATTTCTTGTTTGTTTTTTGCTGCTTCATCGTTGAATGTGTTGAAGATCTCACAAAAAATCAATACAAAACTAAAGAGCAAACTTATTACATATTCACTCTTTTATCTAAAAGCGTTCATACATTGGATTATGTCAATTTGGGTCTACTGTTCCCTGATGTGCCCTTGTATCAATTACAATATATTGGATTTATAACTGCTGATCCTCTTGGGACCATTCATGGTAAAAGGGAATATTGGTCTCCCAACTGTTACAACCATTACAACATTCACCCCAGTGGTGACTACAGATGGCCTTGCTGATGCATTGGAGATGAGTTATTAAAGAAATAGAGACTGTTCACTAAGTAAGGTGAATTATTTCTTTGCAGTGGATAATTCACTTTGCGTAATGAATGTAGTGGGAATGCACTTCTGAAAAACAGAATTTTTAACTTTTTAAATTTTTAAACTTATTAACGGTTACCCATGGCGGGTGACACAGAATTACCTGATGCATGGAATCGAAGTGACCCCCTGGTCTTCACCAGTACACTAAGCAAAGTGTGATGGGCCAGTGACCCCTGTGGTCACCAAACGACTTTGCTTGCAAGGAGGCCACCAACAGGCTGAGGCCAGGGCCAGCGGCAGACAAGGCGAGGTCAGGAAACAGGCCAAGGTCAGGGTAGGTAGCAGACAAGGAAAAGTCAAGGTCAAAATAAGGCCATATCATGAAAATCTGAACAGAGAACAAGCTGGCGGAGAAGCAGGAAATACACTGAAGATCCAGCAACCTGAGCCTGGACCTGGAGAGGTTTAAAAAAGTCTAGCGGCCAGTGGCAGGGCAGGATTGAACAATTGTCTCACTGGCTGCAGTGACCACTTCAGAATCCCCTTCAGCTGTGCACAGCCTCAGTTTCTGTGCAGGGGATGCTGAGAAAAGTGGAAAATTCACAGCTTAAGGGAGGCAGGTGATGCTGCAGCTTGCTGAGTACATGATCTATCCAATTCTCATCCACAGCTCAACAAGCAATGGTTTTCAGAATATTTTTTTTCATGTGTGTCCACTTGTAGCCTAAAAACCTATAAAGGTCGGGACCTCTAAACATCCCATTATCCAAAAGAATATGTTTGTGTTGTACGGTTTTTATTATATATTTTGGTTATTATGAATGGAACGGTACATGTGACCAGGACTGACAGCAAACAGTGGATGCCTAGACCTTGAGGTACTCTATTTTCTTTCATATATCTAAACAAAATGGGAAAAAAAACTCAGACATCAATTTTCTTAAGAATTCATTAAGAACAGAGTGTACACAGAGTTCTAGAACATGAAAATACAGTCTGAAATCACTCTGAATCATCTATTAAAAGACTTCACCCTAAGACCTCAACAATTGTGCTTTCATCTAATTGAGTTACATTTGCCTGACACTGAACGGAATGAGTTTTCTGGACAGCGGAGAGTTTCCCTGTAGAAGTGAATAGCTAGGCATTGTTAGCAAAGGCTTTAGATATACGCTCTCATTCTTTCCTTTCATACTCGGAACATATTTCGGAGTTGTAGCGGTCGATGGTGATTTATTTTCAGGGCGGGTAGATTTGGCTGTTCAGCAGATGCTCTGGGTATAGCGCTTGGATCCAGAATACGGTGGCAGATTGAGCTGCCCAGAAAAGTCCTGAATGGATCCAGCAGACACACATGCTGCGTTTGACAGCTTTGTGGAGCCCGCGTCTGGCTGCCAATTGTCTTCTAAACAAAAGCAAAAAAAAAAATACTTCTTTCGTTAGCAAGATTTTCATGACTGTAGATTAACTAAATCCTACCCATTTCTTCAGAACTGAAGTGACTTGGGTAAGGTATGCCACGTCTACAATATTACAAGAACAAGTCATTATGTGGTCTCTATATAAACATTTCCTTCTAATATTTATCCATCTTCTACCTAACATTTATACATTTTTTATTGGACACAATAAAATGTGTAAACTTTTGCTTATGATTCATATATTTTCTTATAAAACCAATGGCAAAACTCTTTCAATTTTGATAAAAGTTGAGTAACTACTTCATAAAATTATTTATATATCGACCCCTCAGTCTTCTCATTAGGCTTATAATGGCTTTGAGCTGTATTATTATTTATAATTAGGGATGAGCGAACACCTGGAAGTTCAGGTTCGCCGGGTTCGGCCAAACTTCGGCTCAAAGTTCGGTTTCGGGTCCGGGTACTCAAAACCGTAAAGTTCGGTACGGACCCATTACAGTTCGGGTTCGCTCAACAGTATTTATAATTATTATTATATTTCTATGTGAGAACTGGCAGCCTGCCAGACATGTCCTTCAAAGATTTTATCTGAGATTTCTGTAACCTTTGAAAACCAATTTCTCTTCAAAGCTTGCAGTGGTAAAGGTTTATTTGAACTGTTTTTTATTTCAGGATGTGTACATAGCTTTACCTACATTTTCTGTGCGCAGGTTCACTCTTCATGATATAATTCACCGCACTATTTCATTCATAGGATCTACAAGTGAATAAAATATTAGATGGAATTAAACCATTACATGTATTTGCATACTGTTTGATTTTACATGTTGAATGTCTTTGTGAATATCAGTGGATTCACCAATCCAAGAAATTCACCAATCCAAGTAATTTCATCAGGAATGTGCTGAGGTGCCTGTTTCCAGACACAGCACCCACTCAAGTCTGCACTCAATACAAGAATGTAGTTGCAAATTCAAGTTGTTGTTGCTCAGATAAAGTGAAAATATTCCAAACACAATGAGCCTGATTTATTAAAGCTCTCCAACACTGGGCAGGATACATTTTCATCAGTGAAGCTGGGTGATCCAGCAAATCTGGAATGGATCTGGTTCGGAACTGAAAACATTTGCTAACAAATAGCATAAGACTTTTAAGAAATCCATTTCAGGTTTGCTGGATCACCCAGCTTCACCAATGATAGTATATCCTCTCTAGCCTTCGAGAGCTTTAATAAATCAGGCCCAATGGCAAGCAGTTAATTTGTACGTTTTTCTGGCAACATTTGTCAATCCTTCTAAACCGGACTGCTGGTTTTCATTCAGCCACTTTAGCAACACTTTCCAACAGGCTCTCCCCTTCCATTTTCATGTCAGTGGCCTGCCAGTTAAAAGCATTTAATTGCCTCCGTAGCTGTGTCTACGGGAGCTTACCTGTATGCGCGCTCTGCATCTGACACTTACTCCCCTGTAAGGTAATACATTCAAATCTATTCATATATTCATAGGATTTTTTTAGAAAAAGTCAGGAATAAAAAAAAAACGCTGAAAACAAAAGCTTCTATGACCGCCTGGAATACTACACCAAGCTAATGATGTACAGTACCACAGGTTGTGTCTCGTTGCATCAAGCAAAAGCTCTAAAAAGGTCTTTACTCAATCAGTTTAAGGGAGGCGAGGGATGAGCATTCACAATCTGTACTTATGGGATGCCGATAGACACTTCATGGGTGATAGACAATATTATAATGTGTGAAATATGGAGATGGACAGCACCTACTCCAGACAAACAAAAAAGCTTCATTGTGCCAAAGGAACTATTATCTAAATGAAATACATATTTATAATGTAGACTTATGCATTGCAGAGAAGTTACTCTGCCCTACCTGAATGCATTTTTTTTACCCTGCCCTCAAACTCAACTTTTGTGTCTTTTTTGTTTCCCATAAAATAAATATACTCATCCAATAAGTCCAACTGGATGAAAACAAATGTCAGAATTTCTATGAAAAATGCATTATACATGGTGCAGCAGAAATGCAAAATTTCTGGCATAATGCAAGGCAGTTAATGGGCAAAACAGCAATCATATTTGGTGTCTGTGGGGGTGGTGTGGGGGGTAATGAGCAATGTACTGTTGAAGAACGATTCCTAACAAGCAGATAAACTGTCATGGGGTACGTACATCAATGCAATTTTTTAAATACTGAACAGTAGAGGAAGAATTTTTATGTGACTTTTAGGAAAGCTTTTAAATTCCCCAAAAAATTATAAAAATATATATAAAAAAGTAAATTGTATACATTAATATTTATTAGAAATAAATGGGGAAGTATCTGATAAATGCATAATTTTTCTTATAAATGTAAACCAGCCCCCTTTAAATGCATGTTGCCAGGGTGGCCAAATTATAGGGGGCAGTAAGTGCCCCTTTCTGCCCCTTTCTGTAACCGACCATGCCCTTTCCTCCCCTCATCGTTGGGGAATCACAGGTTTGATGGCCATGGCTTTTTTCCCACACTCACACTAAAAGTATCAGGGAGTATGTTTGGGATAATATAGTGAACCCAGGAAACTACATTTACTAGCAAACATTCAACTTTTCCAGGGGAATTATTTTAGGAAAGCAATGAGCATTTTGGGAAAAATTAGCATTTATGTCAAAATTTTGTGAAAATACAGTTCAAACTTCCAAGATAGTGGCAAAATCCCCAATCATGGTATAGACACCAAAATTCCTGAGGGAGTTGGGCTATAGGAAAATGTCCTATTTAGAACTATAATAAATGTAGTTTTTTTGTTAAGGTCAGGAAACTGCTGACCCATTACAGACCCATTGCTAAATAACAGTAGTGATGACATGTTGGGAAATAGACGCGTCCAATGTGTGATTATGTTACAAAACAATGGGTAGAAATAAAAGGCATTTCAACTGAAATTCCATGTTATATAAAAACCTACTATCCCCTGCAAAATCGATTACAAAGATATGTGCCTTTCATCCCTATTTTTGATTCTGCAGTTCATCCATATCAAGGCCATCATGGTAGAAATTATGTTGGTGCAATCAGTATTTTATGGTTCTCTTACTGCTCTGATCCCTAACACATTTGAAACCATTTACCATTGGAATACTGTTGATTTCCATTCCTCATTTATTATAGGGAGCCAAAATGCTGGTCACTTTTGATGGTGAAACTTTTTTTTAGTCAATCCAACCCAAAGAGTACAATAATTTGCAGCATTATCACCGGGAACCAGATTGTCCTATCTTGCCTTCTATGTTTTTGCAGACATTGCAATGATGTAGACACCAAGATGGCTCTGTAGTCAGCCCAATGATTGCCACTGCTCCATGGCTAACTAACCTTTAAGATCCATCTTTTTATTAAAGCTTGCTCTCATTCTTTCACAGCTTACGGGGTCAAAATATCAAGCTCAGTGTCACTTTGGCAAGACCCACGTATACTCTAATTACTGAATTGGTTATTTTCCAACTGTGGAAGGAAAAGTAGTGTTGAAAAAAACGGAGAGGGTATGATAGATAATTAAATATATTGTGCTTGGTTTATTAAAGCTCTCCAAGAATACATAGACATAGACTACCATAGGTGAACCTGAGTAGGTTGGCAAAGCTGGAATGAATCTGGTCCAGAATTGAAAGCATTTGCCAAATAGTAGTAAAAGATTTTTCAGAAATCCATTTCAGGTTTCCTGGATCACCTAGGTTCTCCCAAAAAAATCTCTATCTTCCTTAGATTTGTAAAGCTTTAATAAATCAGGTCTATTGTGTTGGCTTTTGAGGGAGCTGGGATACCAATGATTTGAACAGTATGTAATGGGGGGTGGAGGGGGGAGTGTTGGACCATTAAAGACTTGGGTCACTACTAGTGTGTAATAGCATCAGTCAAATTCTCCAATGTGCCGGTAGCACAGGGTTAAACTGCATAACTTTACTGAAGTTAAAGGCTTTAACTGAGCATGGAAGTAGCTAACAGCAGCAAGAAGGACTGTTGCTCTAAGTCTAGTAAATTGGAATTTAGGTTTCATTTTTTTTCAATTTTATTTAAAAAAATATACAATATAAAATCTGGTTGCTATTGCAAGCAATGTCTCTTTAACTCCATGACTAAAATAAAATACATGTGGTCCTGGACTAGAGGAAGAATAAGTGGGTCTGTCTTTGCAAATCTAATGGGTCATTTGTATTCTAAAAGCTGTGTGCCTCACCATTCTCCAGAAGTACAAAAAATAGCATTTTCACATGTGGACAAATTCCGTTGTGATTATTTCTTGAAACCTTTCCCCGAACGGTTTATAGGTTTTCTAAATATTTTGCTTGTTCTTTTTCTTTTTGTTTAACCAATGTATTCTTAGAATTACCAAGCACAAACGAAGACTTAAATAGAATCTGTCCCTTACAAATGTATGACAAAGCTACAAGTTTGCTTAAAAAGAACAGAACCAAAAAAAACTAAAAGTCAACAGGAGGTGCTCTGAGTTTTT
Organism: Pyxicephalus adspersus; assembly: GCF_032062135.1. Taxonomy (NCBI): domain Eukaryota; kingdom Metazoa; phylum Chordata; class Amphibia; order Anura; family Pyxicephalidae; genus Pyxicephalus; species Pyxicephalus adspersus. Next base: position 58,311,678 of record NC_092866.1, on the reverse strand, counting down.
TGCCTACACTGTACGGTGTATGCAACATGCAATGTAGAGACTCTATGCTCAATGCCTGGGAACAATGTAACTCCTGCACAAGACGATCTTCATGTAGTTTGCAAGAGAGGAAAATGGTGGCTTTTGGGGGATTTCTGTTATCACTTTAAAGTGCCAACAAAAAGGAAAGTGTGTGTGAAAATGTCTGTTATTTCACAAACTCACCCAAACCAATAAACATTTAGTATTGTGGTAATCCCCTTCTCACTGATTCTACAGAACTTCTTCTGTTGTAGAGCAAAGGTGAGTATGAGCATCACTAAATAGATGATTGTAACTCATTGCTTTATTATATATATATATATATTTATATAGAGGACCTCGGTATTTTTCTGGATACAGTCTGGATAGAGTCTCACACCCTCCTTTGTACAGTGCTGTCATAACTGTTATTGACTAAGGATGAATGAGAATGACTCTGACATTCTCGTGAAAATTTCCCCCAACTTCCGATGGGTCCGAGAAATTTCAGCAAACTGATTACGCAAATTCCATTGAAGTGCAGGTTCTTACGCTCCCTGGGTTGATAAGTACAGACATGGGGTGCATGGGTGCATGGCACGCGACTGCCTCCAATCAGCTGTGACTCCGGATGAACTCTCAGTTTGAGATTTGAGTTTCTCCATTGAGAGTTCATCTGAGTTCAGTTCGCACGGTCACTGGGCTGATAAGTACAGCCCAGTGATTTTGGGAACTTGCAGTCACAGCTGATTGGTGGCACGCAAGTGCTTCCAATCAGATGTGACCGTAGGCGAACTCTGGATGGAGTTTCTCAATTGAGAGTTCATCTGAGTTCAGCAAAAACACGCCCTAATGGGGAATCATGATCTGTAAGCGAGAAAGGCACGATTCGCCACAAGATCGAAATGAAAAATCATCCCTATTGATATAATAAAGAATATTAAATACACCTGCACATTGTCTGAAAATTACCAGCAAACTGTCTGATCATCAAGTACATCCTGACCCACTACGCTCAAATATTCATCAAACCCAAATCATTTAGTTGACCTTGTAACCACATAGGTCCCACCAGTACTTTATTTTGGGGATTTGTCCCTCTTTTAAAATAAATCCATCTGTAGCTCCTCCAGTTTAGTTTGTTTTTTGGTCTGTGAATATAATATGTGGAAAACCTATTATCCATCATCCAATTCTTACACTGTTATTTTGAACAACTAATATGATGGAGAATTGGTGTGGTTCAACATCGCCCGGTCAACTTGTGTGTATTTATACTTTATGGTCTGCAAAAAAATAAGGGCAAAGCAAGAGCTAAAAGGTATCTTTTTTCCCATTAATCTCCTCTAGGAATTAGCTTTAACTGGGGGATACAGTGTGTGTGTGTAGGTGAAAGGATGTTCTGTAAGGGCCATGGTGGGACCTTTTGTAAGCGGGGGTGGGAAAGTAAAGTCTGGAAGGTGCTGCTTAAGAAATTTTGTATTTTTACCCATAATGTTTTTTTTAAAGAACCAGATCCGTAACCTGGTGAGATCAATAGGTAATATTTTAACAAAGGTTGAAGAATATAAATGGTAAAAGGGGGTTTTGCAGTGACATTACCACATTACAGCTAATTTGAGATTTGGCTTCATACATACTTAAAGTGAAAAAAAAGATCATTTTAATGCATGCAGAACACACTCAATGTATTTATAGTAGCTGTTCTTAACTACATGACAGACCTGTGGTAATAGGAAGGGTACAGGGAAAATGCCCAAGTGCAATGTGCCAAAAGGGGAATGTATAAGTGAAATCCCCACCTAATCCTTGTAGCGGCTTTATGTTTGCCTGGATCTTTTTAGCGCCTCTTTACAAGAATCAGGTGCACTGGAAACTGTTCCCAGAATCCTCTGTGCTTCCTGCATATTCCATTATACACCTCAGCTCACTACTCATGCAGATAAATGTACCCTAGAGGAACGTCTCTTCCACCCATTGAGCCACCGGCACTTGAAACTGCATCCTGGCTGTGTATGAAATGATTCACACTTCCAACAGCTATAGCTGAGGTAGGATCAGTTCCACATCGGCCTTTAGAGACAGAAGTAAAGCTATCTGTACATGAGATTTATATCTGGCTGAACGGAGATACCACAGTAATCTTCAAGACGAAGGAAAGAAGATATTCATTTCAGACTCTCCAGGTACTGAGGCGAAGAGTTTAACCTCTTCATTATGCGGATAGTTGACTTCTGCGTCAAGTGGTAAAGACTGACTATTTTAGCTTTAAGTAGATTGGGGCAGGGGTAAAACCCCCATAATGTTTTTATGACTAGCTGTCTCCTCTTGGTTAAGTTGGCATTCTTGAGAACTTAAAGACTAAAAGAGAAGCCCTAACAAAGCTTTGCCTTCCAGTGGTTTAATTCATGCCATCCCAATGGGGAGAGTGCAAAAAAGGGCAAATAAACTAATAAAGGGAATGGAAGAGCTAAACTATGAGGAGGGATTAGCTGAACTGAATCTATTCTCCCTTGAGATGAAACGTATAAGGAGGGGATATGATCACCCTGTGTAAATATATAAATGGTCCATATAGCGAACTCTCTTCCCCATTATTCACTTTGAGATCATTACAATGAAAAAGAGGGCACTATTTGGGTCTGGAGGAAAAGAAGTTTAATCTCCGGATAAGGAAGTGGACTATGTTCACAGGGTTTTTTATCTAGGATAGGTTTATTTCTCTAGTGGTTGAACTCGATGGACTTATGTCTTTTTTTTTCAACCTAACCTACTTTATAACTATGTAACTATAAAGGAAGATTTATCCAAACTATGTCACAAGGTCAAAAAGTTTACCAGCACCTAATTCCAGACTTATCTTTTTGGACTCTGTGCTTTCCACTTGCCTTATCTATGATGCCCTGTACTCACAAGATGTCCTCAGTCTTTTAAATTAATGACACTGGGCATCTTATAGTAAGAAGGTATTAATTTAGAAACTGTGGTGGAGAAGAGGCAGTATTGTACCAAACATCATACAATCTGATTGTATAAGCCGCTAGATGTTGTACAAGGGCTCTCTCACATTCAGCGATATAACTAAAGACACTTTATCACTAGGGATGAATAAGATTTTAAAATTCGATCTTGTGGCCAATCGGGACATTCTTGCTTACCAAACATGTAAGTGAGAACGGCCTGTGTAAATTCGACCTTTGAGATCGAATGTTTTGGGACCTGCAAGAGCAATAAGCAGCTCTGCTCCCCTGATTGCTCTTGCAGCCCTCTAGTATGTGTTCTTGGATAGAGATTCTCTATCCAAGAAACAGGAGTACCACGGTTGTGCTCATCATGAATGAATGCAGCTGTGGGAATCATCCTGTGTGCGATCCCCGGGCACTAGAGTTTAAATTTAACCTCTAGTGCCCAGGGATCGCACACAGGTTTCCCATGGCTGAATTCATGAATGCAGCTGTGGGAATCATCCTGTAATGATTTCCTCGATCTTCTGATGGGTTCGCGAAATTGGTTTGCTGAAGTTTCACGGACCCATCGAAAGTTCGAGCAAATTTTCTCGAGAATGTCAGAGGGATTCTCGCTCATCCCTATTTATCACCAAAACTTTGCAGGTATATTTAAAATGCATACAGTGATTTCTTTCCAAAAAAGCTTTTTTTTTCTCTTGCAATTTGCAATTGATTTTGGTAGAAAACCTGATTACTCCAGAAAGAGTCAGTTCCTTTGCACAACCTCTTCTCTTTTTTAACTTCATTGCCCTCTCCTCTTTTGGAAGTGCTTAACTACTTTCTGTGCAGCAAATACATGAGGGTTCAACTCGCAAACTACTATCTTCTGCCAGATTGTTAATGCACCCGGCAGTGTTTCCATTGGCTAACATAGAAACATCCATTGAAAACTGGTTATTGATTGTCACAGCATGCAGTTCCCATTGGCTGGTGGTTATCAATGACAGTATGAGCTGGCAGTATAAGGTACTGGCAAGTAACAAGCATAAATTATATTAAATGCAAATTTCAACAAAAATGAATGGTCTGGCAACAGGTTCTTTAACATTTTGAATATATTCCTAATCCACATGGTACAATTTTCACTTCATACCTAATAAAACAATTGGAGCTGACCAATCACAAGTGACAAAATTTTGACTTTCAGATGTGGATAGGTGTTAGTAATTATTGTTGAAAATCAATACATTTTTTTTTTATTCAAGAAAGGAATTGGAAGAGCAGAATAATATATTTTGGAAATTCTGATCAGTCTATTACTGATCAGAATATTAACTGAACTGATCAGTCAAGCACAAACTTGTCAGCAGATTTGCTTGCGTTTACCGGACCAGAGGTATTGCTACCATGCATAGTGTGATTGCTCCCTGAAAAGACTATATTTCCATCCAAAGCTATATACATGGACGGAATAGCAGTTTGTAAAAGCTGTCATTGATGGCTGGAATCTCAAACACACATCTTCTTTATCAGAATTTTTTTCCCCTTCTCTCTGTTTGTCGCCTGGATGGATTAAGACTGAGCTTGCTCCATCGCAGCAGGACCCCTCTTACCCACTGTTCAATTCACTTACTCTGTACCTGTGCGCTGGGCCTCACGCAAGCTTCTGCTAAGAATGGCTTTGATTGTCATAAGCAGAGACACCTCACCGAGAGCCGAGGAATGGAACAGACAGTAGGGAATCAAGCTTCCATTTAGACAGGAACATCTTCACACTGCTACAATCCAAGTGGCAGTCACAAAAGAGCCGCTGATAATTGGCAGCCACTTTTTGGTTTCCAGAGGAAATTAAAAGATTCTTTCAGTGTTCAAGCTAGACCCGGTGTCTTGGGGGTGTGAGCGGCCTCTCGTGTGATCTTTGTGCATAATGGATACTTTTCTTTGTGCTGTTAGAGAAACGCGTCAGTTGGGAATCAAAATGTTTTCATTTAATCTCAGTTGATACTCCTTAAAGAAAACCGTTCCCAATGGAGATATGTAGACTGCCTTTGCCGACCTTGACTTCTAAAAAATGCCAACTGGCTGGCTATTGGTTTTAATACCTGAAGGAGTTAAAACAAGAAAGTTGAAATAAAAAAGATTTTTGTGAAGAAAAAGGTTACCCGTGTCACTAATTTTCTCTCCAGAACCATCCAAACCTTCTGAGAAATCCACACTTCCAGAATAGTTGATCACCTGTATACCCTACCGTAATTTGTAGTTCCTCCCACCAACCTCTACTTTATTACGGGACACATTAGTATTGTGGGGGGGAGATGACAACACCAAGCCATTGCCTCTCAATTGGCAGCAGCATCTTTAATCTGTCTTTTGTGCTCCCGAAATTGGCCTTTGGGCTGCTTTTCTAATAGACTTTATAGGTAGCCCAATTGCCAACTCAAGTTGTTTATAGGTTGGCAACCTTTACTTATTGTGATGCTGTGGCTTAGCATTGTAAATCTTTAACAGTAAATGATTTTACTTGCAAGATCTACAGGTAGGAAATTATATTACATAGATTAAAGAATTGCCTGTGATGGTGATTTGTTTTAATCTAACCTGGTCAAAATTGTCCAAAAAGCATATTAATGCAAACAGCTGAAGCCATCTTGAGTAAAAGAGCATATTTTAAAAAGAAAGAACAGCATATAAAAATCAAAACAGGAAAAAAAAAACAGCAAAAAGGAAAGATGTCGGTCTTGGTGTATTGGCAGTCCATAGTCATCCCTATTATAGGAAGTGCTTGGCAAAATATTAGCAATTGTCAAATAATGTAAGTAGAGACTTTACTTGTACAGGAGAGTCAGGGGGAATCCATTACTTTGATAAAGCCTTGCAATATTAGTGACAACTTTCACAGTATTAGCCTTATTTCTTCAGGCTTTGGTCACATACCAAATAGGATCATGGACAGAACAGCTGTAAATAAACATACTAATTAAATAAAATGGTAAAAAAAACCACATCAATTCACAAACAACCCAAAGATAGGAGNGAGGCGGGGGGGAATGTTACAAATGAAAGGAGAAATGTGTTGCTCAAAGTCTTTGTTTTGTGTAAGCAACATTAGACTAAACGGAGGCCAGATGTTAGACTTTGACCAAAACTGACCTAAGGTTTACCTTGCCAACCACTTGATTGTGTAATTGGTCACTGATGTTACTTTTGTTAGAAAAAATGGGCTCAAAATAATAAGTATTCCCATAAGCTGCTGGTCTTCAAGGAGGATAAACTCTCGTGACATCTTCTTCCAACGGGAATGCTTATAAAGTGGTGAACTTTTTATAAGCTGCTGGTGTCATGGGCAATCCCACCACCTTAGAGTGCATTATTTATTATTGTAACAGCAATGAGCAAATGCACACAGTGGACAGTGGCTGCTCAATCCATACAACGAAGAGCTACCCAACGTTAGCTCTAACAGTACTCTTCTTCAGGTAGCTCAAAACCGAATGGTATGGTTTGTAATTGAGCCAAATCCAAACAGCTTTTGAACAGTTTTGACCTTAGATAAAAAATGGAGAGTATATAAAAAAAAGTCGAAACTCTTGGAATCAGTGTGTTTCCAATAGGCATTCATTGCAGAAGTGTTCGGCATATATTCTATTTTCCCTGATCTACACGTTTAATGTTCTACCACCACAATGGCTTCCCCTCTTCTCCTAATGGGTGTTTGCCTTTAGGTGGGGCTTTTTCCTTGCCCTGCATGGTTACAGCACAGGTTATCGAGCTTCCAGTGGCAGCCCTGTAGCCAAGTGAATTAGATAAGGAATCATGTGACTCTGACTTTTCACCCCTGATTCAACTCGGGGTGCCAGATTGGGCAGCAGCCGGGACAGAGTGCAGATATGTTGGGTTAGGGAGAGTACCCATAGTCCTGTGTGCATTGCAGAGGGCACCTTTTCATAATAGGTCTATTTGACTTATTGCAGTTATTGGAGTCATCATTAATGCTCCTGTCTCCAAATAAGTCTCACAGAGCCAAGTTTTTTTTTGTTTGAACTCTTCTCTATCTCCCATACTGCAGTGGTGCACATTACTCTCACTGGTGCCAGAAAACCAGCAAAGACAGAAGGCCTACAGAAGAGAAGCGATAACTTTCATTCCACTGTAATAATTGGATGATATGATGGAATCACAAATGATCCAAGTGCAAGAACACAGGCAGATTGTTAGGGAAATTCTGGCTCTGCTTGTACAAGAGGAAACGCATTAAAGATTTAACAAACTAAATCTGTTTATGCATGTAAATGGTTCAGCGTGCTTTTCCGGACATACAATGCTTTTGAATATATATTAAAAATGGAAGAGCCATAGTATAAAGCATAGAGAAAAACTATAAAGACTGGTTCAACATGAAAGGATACACCTTGGTTTGAATTAAAACGGCAATCATTTGAAAACACCTACTATGCCTATTATGCGTTTAATCTGGAAAAATGTGTTTTATTGTATTTACAATGCAGCGTACTGAGATCAACATAAATAGCATGCAAATCCTGCCGCATTCCAACAATGATTTAAACATAGCATGAGTTATTTATATAATAATATTTTATTTTTGTTTTACATATTTGTTTTCTGCTTTTTATTGGCTAAGTGTTAGCATTCTTTTAACATTTATTTTTAAAGTGCACTTGTGCCTAGATCACGGATTAGTAATAAAAGCTTTTAAACAAGCAACCCCTGACTTCTCTAGGTGTTTTTCAAGTTATTTATTCTCTAAAATCCCTAAAGATCACAACTTAGAATCTAGAGTCATTTTATTTTGTTTCTAACAAATTAGAAACATTTACATTGGAGGGCTGGCAGGCTGCCATAATTATTTTCTCACTGTTGTGAACTTTGAAAATGTGTTTATTCGCAATGCTTTAAGACACAGAAGTGAATGATGGCTTGTTAGTTAGGATAGGATAGGAAGTTGCCACAAAATGGATGAAAAGAAACAAAGAACTAAGGTGAAAAAAGTATGTAAGTATTATAAAAAAATGATAACACACTGTGCTTCAACAAACTAAACACAATTTATTTAAGGGTTTAAATGTACTTTAAGCAAGTATTTCATTGCCTTTTAAATACAGGGCCAATAACTACTAGATATCTGTGTAGACATTAGAACAGTGTTTCTCAACCAGGGTTCCTCCAGAGCAACTAATGAAACACTAATGGCGAATTGGACAGGCATGGTCAAGGACCTGCTATTTTGGATGTAATCAGTTCTATTTAACATTTTTTCTTATTGATGTTGATAATAATATGCTACTATTTGTACATATTACCTTATTTAATGAAGCTAAAACCCAAAATAACATGTGGTGTTTGGGTACATTTTTAGTATTAGGGATTCTTTTACATTTGGTCACATTTGTCTTTTTTGTGAGCTCAGCCCTGCCCGAGTCAAGTAATTATAACAGTAAAAACCACAAATACATCTAATATATACAGTATCATTTCAGCAAAATATTCCTTAGCTTTCTTTTCTAAACATTGCCCTGCCAACTCCCTTTATCATTGCCCAGGGATTTTAGAGATCTAAGGGCAGTTGAAAGGCTAAGAAAGCAGCTGCTGATAACTGCTGCCAAATCCTCTGGGCGGTCCGTGGATATCACAATCTATTTGTTCCAGATGAAGTCCGATATTTTGAAATAAAGATTCTTCTTCACTTGTCTCTGAAGCCAAAAATCCCCTTTGTTTTATTTAGCAATTCTGACACCCAATCTTCTTATTCTGCCAACTCAACAGCCTTTTGCATTGACTACTGCTTCTTCGGTCCAATGCTGTAACATCAAGACATGCCCGTGTTTGAGAAATCAGCTCTTTATTGCTCTGCTGGAGTCGGTGCAGTATATTAATCTAAAAAAAAGTCAGTTCCTAGGCCTTTGTGCTGCCCCAAGAATGTGAGAACATTGGAGGTTCTCTCCGACAGAGCACTCTCCTTTAATATTTTCTAGGCTAAAACTGTCCTTTAACCCGAGGTAGCAAGGTAATTTCAGATCAGTCAAGATGTACTTTTGCTGTTTTTTTTTTCTTTTTTTGTCCTTGCCTTCGAGAAAGATATCGGAGTACACCTTACCATTTTTGATTTGCAGAAATCAGGGCAATTTTCTGTTGAGTTCTAGGGGATATAAACTTTTTTTTGACATTTTATTTATTTTTCCAAGCTTCTTCTTTGCTTTCAAAAAAGCTCTCAACTCCAGCAGGATCAAGTCGTATTAAAAGACTTAAGTGCCAAAGAGCGATGAAGTTCTGCTTTCTGTCAATTCTTGGCAGGTTCTATACATGAAAGCTGTTTTATTTATTAAAAAAAAGATAGGGGAGAAATGCGTTTTCAAAGCCGGAAAATGCTACAGTGCAGTTGTAAAAGGAAAAATAAAAATTTGAAGAGCTATGTAAGTATACAAAACAGTCGTAGCTAGGTATGATCCTACGGGGATTCACATAGGAAAGAAAACTTCAGACAATTTGTTTTTTTTTTTTTTGTTATTTTTGTCTTTTAAGTTTTGCATCGAGAAGGGTGATGGTTCCATAATTTTCTGTGTCTCAGTTGGCGTGATATACTTTCATATTTTTTACATTTTCTAGAGCATATTTTTGATCTATTGTATGTCTTTGTTGTCTATATGGGCAAAAGTTGTTGGATACCGGTCTATGAGCTCATAAAACTCTGAAACCAAGTGGATTCATAAAACAGTAGCTTTAAATACTCTTTGGAGAATGTCTTCCACAAGATTTCAGATTTGGTCTGTGGTAATTGGTGAACGTTCAGCCAAAAGAGCATTTGTGAGTTCAGAATCTGATGTTGGACTAGACAATTTCGCTTAAAATCCAACTCATCTTATTCATCAGGTTAAGGTCAGGCATTTGTAGAACATATTTCCCTACACTAACCCCATCAAACTGTGTCTTCATGGAGCTGGCTTTGAACATATGGTCATGCTGGAACAGAAATAGGCCATGTGATAAGGGCACAAATGCAATATGCCATATAATTACCAATTCTCCTCACCAGAAAAATCATCCAAACTCAAAAATTTGGAGGCGCATCTAAATATATTGGTCCATATAATGTATGCAGCCTATAACTGTAAACATTTCATGACTGCCTTCCTTTAATGAAAGCAGAAAAAGAGGTAGGAATGCAATTCAGGAAATTTAGGCTTATTTAAATATTCTGTAATCACAATTTGTGTAAAGCTATAAAACACATAAACGGTAAATTACCACTGTACAACATTTATGGGTCTCTAACCTGTCGATGGTATTTACACATTCCACGCGTTTCGCAGAGTGCAGTCCGCTTCATCAGGGACATTAGAGACCTACAATGGTAAATTATTTCCTTAAATAAAACAGAATGCAGGAAACATATAATAATATTTAAAATACTTACAAATACATGGTATAGTACACAACACAATCATCAGTATATTTCATTGAACATATTTCATGATGATTCCTGTCAACCACACCCAGACTTACCAAGGCAATTTTGATTACCTAACTTAGTAATGAGACGCATTTTGCCTGTGAGGACTTCCTCAGGGGACACAGAGACCCTAAAATTGCAGTAATAATGTAATAACAATCATGGTTAAAATACATCTACAATATACAAGGTAGTAATAGAAACCGAGATACAGCAATTTACTGTCTATTACTACCTTGTATATTGTACATGTATTTGAACCATGATTGTAATTACATTACTCCTATTTACTCTAACTTACTCTCTAATTTACAAGAGCCGGTTAAATCCATCTTTTCAAGTTCACTTATCCATTGTCCTCTGTGACTTAAACCCTCACCACTCACCCTCCATTGCATAGCCCCCCTCTTACTGCGTGCGTCCCCCCCTTTAGATTGTAAGCTCTTTTGGCCAGGGTCCTCTCCTCTTCCTGTGTCACTTTCTGTAGCTATCTGTCATTTGCAATCCATATTTATTGTACCGTGCTGTGTAATATGTGGGTGCCATAAAAATGCAGTTTATCAACAATATTAATAATAAGTGAATGGTTTTTGACCCTTTCGCTCCCAACCAAAATGCTTGGCTGAAGAAAGTGGGCTTTTGTTTCGGAGTGCTAGTTTGGGGTTTTCATTTATTTCCCTTCTTCTATCTTTAGCAGTGGGCACCCATGGGTGCTACATAGATCAATATCATGTTCACTTCAACAGTGGTTAAGTCAATGGGGAAACATGACATCGGTAGGCTGAATTCTGAAGCTAGAGCTTGTATTTTATTTCAACAGGTACTGGACAATAGATTCCAAAATAGCTGGATATTCTTTTTTAACTTGTTTCCATTTCAAACTATATTACCATTTGCCACAAACCTTTCCCATACTGATAATGTATATGGGATCTTCAAGGAGCAGGGAAAGCATACCAAGAATGGTGCCCCATCACCGGATCAGAGATATTGGTGATGGTTGGGTGAGTTGATTTAAGTGCACTCTTTGTTATATCTCTTTACTTAAATAATGTTTTTGGAAGTCTTTACAGTTCACCCGAAACACAAAACTTAACAGCTTGAAGGAACACTGTTTAACATATCTTCTTGGTACTTTTACAAAGCTCATTGAACTAATTACCTTATGTCAGTAACATATTTTTGCATTATAAATGTAGATGAACTGCTTGAGGAAGTTACGGTTCTCCTTGTGCCAACCACCCTGTTCATTTTGCAAGAGGTTTATTATGTCCCTCAGGCAAAGATGTTTTATCCATGGTGTACTGGAGCCTCTTGGTGTTTGTTTCATTGTGGTATTGGTGGATTTTTATCATTATGTAATCACAGTTGTGATAATTGAAGGAACTGGAATTGGTGCATCACACGGGGACACAGTCATACAGTCCAAAACTGTTTTTTTTTTATTGAGCTCAAAATAGCTTCCTCCAACGTTCAAGAAAAGCAATAAGCAAAAATGATAAAAAAATTAGGCAGCAAAATATATTTACACATTATTTTAGGACTTAAGTTTACATTTTTTTTAATTTTGTTTGTTTTTGTTATGTTTTTTTGCCATGAAAAAGCCATGAAATGGCTCGAATAATTTTTATCTAAATTATATAGACGATTTGAATCTCATGCTACGGAACAATTTAAGCACATGTCAACAGTCATTTCATTTGGGAAACATTGATTTTAAATTGTTGGAAATAAAATTGACCAACAAGAGGTTAAACGTCATGAGATTGAAATAGACATTGGGGTTTATTTACAAAAAAAAAAAAAATGTTTGCTCAATAACCCTGTATTCACTTAAAATACTAAAACAAGTGCAAAATTGTAATTTGCCTTGAACATGATTGGATTGACTGACCTGGACTAAGCGAAGGTTCTATTCCTTTCGTTAATCAACTCCAATGTTATTTTTTTTTTATTTAGAACTGAGGAATTCTCTAGTCTGAATGTATGTAAAGACTTTATTGTCAAAGTGAAAGAAATGTCTTTGTCATCCATTTCTGCCAATCTGATATACGTTTTCCTTGTAATAACCTGTGATAGAAAATGTACAGCACTGCGTAAAATGTTGGAGCTATATAAGTCCTGTTTATTAATAATAATAATAATAATAATAATAATAAAAATAATAATAGAAGAACAAAAAATCCCAAACTGCATCCAAACACAGACAAGCACTCCTAAATGAAAAATGTTGCATTGAAACAAAAAAAAAACTATCTTACCCCCTTTCCTGCAATTTAAAGACTCCTTGTGCCATGCTGAGATCTAAAAAATTCAAAGTAACACAAAGCATCAAACACAGCCTTGGAACTGCTATCTACTCTAATATTGTTGTTAAGAGTTGGGTCAATTTTGCAGTTTGACAATCAGTTCTGAACCCAATACCATGGAAATATAAGGTAGCTTCTTAAGGTACACAATGGCCAATTTACAATGGGTAATGCAGACATGAGCAATGGTAACATCCAGCCCATTGTGACAGTACACATTGGGTTGTGCTTCCAATGGTTGAGGCTTTAAAAGGGCAGAAGCTCCACCCACTGTTTAACTTGTGGGCTTGTTGCTAATGTTGACTTTACTTTCCTATTGGAACGCCATTAATCTACATTACTCCACTGAAATCAAAATAAATTTGTAAAAAAAAATAAATTCCAGTTTTATATAGCCTTTGTCAGCAATAGATGTTTCAAAGTATTCAAAAATCTTTAACACATGTATGTGTAATGCAAATCCTCATTCAAGAATGAAGGGTGGGGGTCACTATTATTTTAGAGGATTGTACATGAATTTATTATGTTAAAATGTCCATTGAAACATTTTGTAACCATTTTAGAACTATTGTTTTAAGACCATTGAAGTACATGTTTGTTTCATTTACTTCTAATAGTATTGAGACATTTCCTTATTAGCAAAGGGACCTTATTTCTTTCTATGTTTTGCAACAGGGGGGCCCAACAGGTGGATGGTGATCTACTGGTAAATTGCAAAGGCAACATGAGTAGATCGCAGAGCCCTGCCTTTCAAAATAAACTCTACTGGAGTTATCACGTCCAAGTTTTTAATTGTTGGTAGACCATTTTGACTTTTTGAATTTTAACTCTTGCTAAAAAAAAAAAAGTAAAAACAAAGCTAAAAAAAAAGTGTGGGCACCCCTGTTTTACAATATATGCTGTTTTGAGAGCTTTGTCTGTAATCCAGTCTTGATCTATAGTACTGTTGACACCAGGCAGCATGGTGGCTCAGGGGTTAGCACTCTTGCCTTTGCAGCGCTAGATCCCATTTTCGTATCCTGGCCAGGACACTATCTGCTTAGAGTTTGCAGGTTCTCCCCGTGTCTGCATGGGTTTTCTCTGGGTACTCCAGTTTCCTCCCACATTCCAAAAACATGTAGCTAGGTTGATTGGCTTCTCTCCAAAAAATTGACTTTAGACTACATTAATGACATATGACTGAGGTAGGGACATTAGATTGTGAGCCCCTTTGAGGGACAGTTAGTGTTACAACTATGGACTTTGTACAGTGCTGTGAAATCTGATGGCACTATATAAATACTGAGTAATAATATTAATAATTTAACTTTGTATCATGATTTATCTCCACCATGGATACCAAACTACCAAGCCAATAAAACTTCTTCCGGTATGGGAATCATTATGAAGGGAAAACTTTGCTTATGTGAAATAATTCCAAACATTCCATTTTAAAAATTATTTTTTTTCAAACATGACAGCTTCTATTGCTTCGTTCTTTCATTCAGTATACCAGCATATAAGCTTCATCTTTGTAATGTTCTTATTCTTTTGTATAGTATGGCAGTAAGTCTTTTTAATGGCAATGCTAAGACATTTAATGGAATGTAACGTCCAATGTAACATTACATTGTCCTCCATGTATGGGTCAAAAATGGGCAATATCTCACTCAGTTCAATTATCTTTCCAAAAGCTGAAGAACAAAAAAATTACCTTAAAATCAATGAGTGTCTTGATTTGTAAAGACACTTCACATGTCAACAATGTTCCTTGGGGAAGCTTTCTTAGGTACAAATAGTTATTGCTGGAAATAAAATTCTAAAGACTGCAAACACAATGTACTACGGCTGCCTCAACCATTATTCTAAGCTTCACAAAATAGACATAGATGATTCATCAATGTCTATCTGCAGTTCAGTACTAATGGGGAAAAAGTATATTCTTCTTACTATAGATCATTAAAGGCATACAACTAATATATTATATAATTTTGCATTGAAAAATGATTATGTGTATCCCATTTTCTGGCCAAACCTTGCCCAGAAGGTGGTAAGCAGTCTTCTGTAGCAAATATATTTTAGGGAAATGGTAGATGGAATGCTAATCCAAAATAATACCTAGGGGAGGAGAAAACATAATTTTATTGTTTTTAGAAGTTTTAGAAATTTGCTTAATTTGCCTTTTGTTTGTATGGGAACACTACCTATTCTGTAATTTGCACACTCTACATCATTGTCCCCACCAGGATTCCACGAAACCTTATGGTTCCTGCAAACGTTGCTAGGGGTCTTCTGAGCAATGAGCAAACCTCCCTGGTGGTCTGATTATGTCTGTAATGTTGAATGTCAAAGCGGTTCCTTTCTGTTTAAATTTCCTGCCCCCGCATGCTCACACGTGCCATCGATCATGCCTGGGACGCGAAGCCAGGGGACACAAATGTTGGGCTGACATCGCTGGAGGATGCCGCGGGCTCGTTGAGACCAGGTAAGTCCTTTACAATGCTACCCGGAGTGTGGCTCAGGGTTACCACTTTTTGTAATGAAAATGAACCCTGAGCCACCAGGGAGGTAAAGTTACACAATGTAAATGCCAGCAATGTAAGAGGCTGACCATGCTAATATACTGTGAGCTATGAATATAGTCATTATAGAAGGGGTTCTATGAAGATCTGAAAAATATTTCAAAGGTTCCCCTTGATGAAAGGCTGCTCCGGATGGTCACCTGAGATGAATAAATATGATCATCTTGGGCAACGTGTACAACAGTCCCTCAATGTCATCTATCAATCTGTTGTTGCAGCTTACCAAGCAACCGGCCGGGGATAACCACTGTCATTTCTTTTGGAGGAGGATGCAGCAGGATGCCTCCCACTTATCTTCCTCCCTGTATAGTGCTCATTCTTTCTACTCCTTGTACTTAAGAGCTGGACTGTTGGGGACAATGCAAATACCATTGTTGTCTCTATTTTATCACTGGCCACTCAACACTGCAAAAAATATATTTCCCTCTTATGTTATATTTAATTTGTTTGTACCCCATAAAATAAATAAAAACAATTGTAACCAAAAATATATTGCAATATATATATTGCAATATATTGTAACCAAAAATATATATACATTTGGTCTTAGTTCAATCTTCTTAATTTAAGACTCAAAAATACAAAAAAGTTGACTAGAGCCTCACTTTAAAAGTGTTATTATAACTCCTTTGGGTCTTTATTTTGTTTATTATGCCTTTATATATTACTTCTGCCAAACCACATTAAGTCTGGACATTTTTGGGATGCACCTGGGATAGAATATTTCAGCGTAATATAGATGGTAGCCAATAAAATTCCTCCCGTCATGCGAAATAATTTCAGGGACTATAAATCGTGATAGTTATTATTGCTTGCAAACAATTTATTTCCGAATTATGAGTATGCAATTGTTTAGATTGCTAAAATAATTATTAGTGTTGGCTGGGGAAGAGATGGCGTGCATTCACTCATCTGTAAAATAAACACAGGCCTCCAGTTGTTGGAGGAAAACAAAATAAAAACATTTTTACTGCAGCAACAGGCAGTCCCTCTGGCCAGTTCCAGACTTTTTCTAGTTGATGTAGTTAACCAAAATCTTCCAAATGCATAGTGCAACCACTGATGTCATGTGACCATGCAGAACCAGATACTGCTCACCGGTGATAAGCAAATCAGTTGGCTGAACTGAATGCTTGCTGCAGATTGTTGTTTTGTACCATCGAGTCAGCCCCTACTCTTTGGTAATTGGTAGAGTGATTCTTTGGACCACTTTACTTGTGCAGAGTTTACAAGCCTCAATAACTCCAACAACCCTAAGCCAACTAGAGCAATTGCTTCACTATTTCCTGCATATCCATAAACCCATGTGTTACTCCATTACTAGAAAATAGGTATATGCCAACTGGTCTATTCAAACTTAAGCAGAGGAACTAGTTGTCTCCCTTACAGAGACTGTCTCATTTGAAATCAGATCTTTCTGTCCCTCTTTCTTAATTTTTTCCCTTTTTAATCTGATTCATAAACCTCTATATTAAATGTATTGTATTTTTTAACTACCAAGGTTGTTATACCATACTAAACTTTTTATGAAACCATTGCTTATATTTGCATTTTTTTGCTAACCCCAGCAACTAGAAAAAGGAAAAACAGAACTTCTAGTTTCAACCAAGTCATAGTAATTCACCATTAACCACATAATTAGAGTAGGTCCTATATACTTTTCTTCTTAAAAAGTAATTTAATGGTTTTTGCCTCCAGAATGTCTTTTGCCTCCAGAAAAGACCCCTAAGCAGGTCAGGACAACAATTACAGTTTAGACCAAATTGCTTCCTGTTGACCAAAAATGCTTGTTAAACTTAATGAGTTTGTACATTTTATTTTCAACCTAGTTAACAGTGGAACTGTGTTTTGGACCAAACTAGCATTTGTGGATGGTGTGATTTAAGCCCAAAGTAGAACCATCAAGATATATTGATAATTTTTAAAATAGCAGGTTGGAACTAGAAAGAAACTTAGTACTGCAGGTGCTGCTTTGGTTCATTGGTTTTTGGACCACATTTCTTAAGTCAAGTATTAGACTCCAATGGAAACAGGTTTGTCCCAATGTTAGTTACCTTGTACTATGGTATAAGACGTGTCATTTCCAAAAGGACTAAGGCACAGAGGTTCACAGGGTTCTCAGATCATAGTATTAAAGTTGATGGGTTTTGTTGTGGACTGCTCCCACACCAGTGTAGGTAACTGTTAAGTGAGGATCCAAAACAGCAGGCAAAACTCAATAGTATTGCTGGCATCAAATAGGCATAGTCAGGAACATGCAGGAAACTGTAACTGAAGAAGCAGCAAGTGGGAAACATAAACACAGAATAACTAAAAATCACTTGAAGGTACGGAAGTCACATGAGACACAAAGGGTCTTGGGGGGGTCAAAAATCGCTGAAGGCACTGTAGCAGCTGGGTGGCCCAGCAGGATAGCAATGTGTTACTGGAACCAGGAGTAATGGAGTGTTATGCCTTTATTAGCTCGGTCAGTCATAAGACATGTGTGGTTGCAGCATGATACTATGCGTAAGAAAACAAAAATACCAGTGGATACATTGTTAAATAGTTATTCAGTTTGAAAAAAAGACATGAAATTCAACTACTAGGGAAATAAACATACTCACCAGTTTATCCCAGATAAAACCATGTACAGTGATACCTCGGCTAACAAAGATAATTCTTTACGGAATCACATTTGTTAGCCGAAATCTTTGTTAGCCCAAACGTGATTTCCCACAGGTTTCTACAGAAAATCATTTCATTCGTTCTGGATGCTGCCACAGTTTAAAGATATATTTTATAAAAATAGTAAAAAACAAAATATAAAAGGTCATAAACTCACCAAAGGCTGAGATGAGCTTCCCAGTTGGAAGAGTCTCAACATTTTATTAGGCAGTGTGCTGTCAGTTACTGTATAAAATCCTCACTGTGAGTTAATCACAAACAAAGCAAAAAAAAAACTTTATGGAGCCTAGACATTCATTAACTTCTGGTGCAAGCTGTGCTTTGAAATTCAAAAAGAAACAACTGTCGAGTTTGTCTTGGTCATTAAAGAGTTACAAGATGTTGAAGAAGAGCTTACCCCCCTAAGATCACCCACCACCTCAGTTGTGTTTAGCAAAAGATTTCTTCGGCAAGTCATGCATTTTTTTTTTTTTTTTTGCATTTGTTAGCCGAGTCTATATTCATTAGCCGAGTCTTTTAAACAGTGAAAAAAAATATTAGCAGGGCCACTAATTAGTCAAGGTATCACTGTATACACAGTTGATCCAGAGGAAGGCAAAAAAATCCTTTAAAGCATGGTTGTGAACTAGGAAAGATCTGACATTGAGGAGTCCTAGGTATTATAGTGAATGTGTCCCCTTAAAACCACGCCCCAGCAAGGTATACTCACCTATTTGCACTCTTTCAACACACCCATGCTCAGAGCTCTTGTACTGTTGCCCCAATGGAATAGATTTTCTAGATATGGGTGACTTTCAACATGTGAAAGATCTCAGACCTACATGGCCACCCCAAACACTATCTATTGAGGGGTAGCAACATTATCCACCAAGGGAGTTCTTCTAAAGCGGGAAGGTGAGGGAAAACACTTGGATCCATGAGTAAGGTATGCCTTATTGAGGGGGTTGTTATATAAATATACACATGAAGACATCTGGCATATAATGTGCTTGTTTGACCTAGCTCAGTGACCCACCTATTACAAATGAAAGGATAAGAATGGCTATTATGGAACATACAGCTTACAAAACCAGCAGCAGCGGCTTCCATGTTTTCATACCGAAGGGTTCTTTTTAAGCCTTTAGAGAAAATCTTTGGGATAGCTGTGAAAGAAACGTTTCCTCTGCTCTTTCAACTGATCCTTCAGCAAACACAAACCGGGCCGAATTCCGAGCTGTGTCAGCACGGGTGGGATTTGGCATTCTATACATTGTTAAATATAGATGTTAAAGCTCTCACAGGCAGCGCACTTTAAGCTTTTTGAGAAGTCGGAGGAGGTTAATCATTGTGATAACCTCAAATACATCTGAAAATGCTGTACTGAAAACACTTCCTAAATAAATTCTTTATGTTTCATAATTTAAAAGAATTTTGTTCATGTTGTGTATACAAGATATTTACAGCTTTGTCTTATCAAAGTAACTGTAAAATAAAAAAAATAATAAAATCATAATTTCATAGAAGTTTCCAACCTGCACTGTTCTGTTTCCACTAGACTAGAAAATTATATATGTACATATATTAAAACTATATTTTTGCATACCCCCTCTGTATTTGGCACAGCTAAAGATAAACCACACTTATTTATGTTATTTTCCTTTTTTTCATGAGAAAATATGTTGCACTGTATTTGCATTGTTATCTGAATCCCATTTATATATACTAGTTGTTAAAAAAAAAAAAAACAGCTTTTAGTGCAATACTTACCTCATCTCCAGGGCTGTCCTTTGCAGACTCTCAAGTCGCCTAATAAATTATGGGGATTTTTATACAATTCCTTAATCCAAAAATAATAAATAAATTGAAAAATATAGTTTTTGGCTGTAGATATTTTAGGCTGCAATGCTCTCTACATTTCTTGGTGCACAGATGACCATTAGGGGGAATATGTAGAGGACAAGGGCAAAAGAAGGGGCTTTTTGGCTAATATAAATAGGTTTTTACTTCTCAGAATTGCCAAATACATACAGAAAGTAACATTTATACTATTGCTAGTCATCACACAGCTCAAATAAATTTTGTAGAATTTAGAAAGATTGTCTCTTTTACCCGACACGTTTTGCCTTGTGGCTTCTTCAGGGTTTTTTTGAAAGACTCCTATTTATGGATGATGAAGAGATAAAAATCCTAATCAGGAGATTTTGTGGTGTAGTAGTGGCATTGATTTGAGCTCTCAGGATCAGAGATAAGTAGTGGTAGCAATAGTAATTGTTTTAAACTATACCTGGCATAAATAGGTCGGTGCAGCTTGGTAACCCTTGGAGGGTAAGTGCATATTGTTTCCAGTGAACGATAGGGTTTTTTCTTGAACCAAAGGAGTTTGCAAGATAAGACAGTAGTGTATGGAGGAGAGCTTGGCAGCAGCCAGGCAAATCCCTTTGTTCTAACCCATTAGGGGGAACATTTACAAACCATTATATACACAATGGGGGATTTTTCCAACATGAATTAAAAGACTTCCAGTTTTTCTCCATTATTTTTCTGATTACCACTTTTGATAATAGTGAGTTAAGGTAAAGATGATTGACTGCTAAAAGTGTAGCTGTAGGTCCCTAAGGGCAGCCAAATTGATAAACAGCTATTTAAAGCAAACACCACTAATCCGTATTTGAGCTTTTACCATTTTCAGGAGAATATGGAAACTAGGAAGTGGGAAGCCAGAACAAAATAGAACAAAGATATGGTATTTCACCTCTAGGATATATGATTCATAGTCAACACCATATCAATCCAATCACGATATCATACTGTTCTAACCTTCTACATATTTATAGTTATATGTTGTTCTTAAAAAAAAACATGGAATATACTCAATAAAAACCAACATACAACATTCAATACATTACTTTTATTGATTACATAATATGCAGTATATATATATATATATATATATATATATAATCTTTTAATAGAAGCATGCTAGAGAATTGACTTTGATATTGGACTTGAGATGTGATGTATATAGATGTTTAAGTTAAAGTGACACATTTCGCAGATTTCTGCTTCTTCAGACCTCCAATATAAAAGACTTTGATTTGAAAGTGATTCATGGTAATTGTGAATTTTTTTTCCCGGCAACAGGCTGGTTGTTCTTAATAAATAGGGTTCTGTATGGACAAATGTTTGCTGGATCACCCGGGTTCTCCAATGATAATCTATCTTCTCAGTGTTGAAGAACTTTAATAAATTAGGCCTATTGAGTTCAGGTGTTTCCAGGAAAGGATACACCAGCATACAACTCCGTATACATGCCTATGGTTTAACAAAGGGATGTCCAACATAGTCATACAGGTGTAATGATCAGGTGTCATACTGTATAGTATATAAAGCAATAGTTAAAATATAGAACAGCATGCAAAAAGAAATGAGAAAGCCATTGGTATCAGTTAAACTGACCTAGGAGGCACAAAATGCTCATTGCTTAAGGAACACCAAGCAAAATCTAGAGAAACCTTGGTTGAGAAACACTGCTTAAGGTCAACAGGAAGAATATGCAATTGTTTTTACGTAAGGTACATCAGATTTTCAGGACTTGTGTTTACAAAAAGAAAAAGTATTACCAAGGAGAATACCAAGGGTTCTGGTAATCCTACAAATAACAGATTTGTACAAATGGAACTAAAGCAAACATTAGCTTGGCACATCCCAGCTAAGTGATGCAATGCTGCAGAAATCTGTTGTACTTCCACGAACTTACAGATATTATCTTTCATTCTATCTGCATTCTTTTTTTTGTGTTAAACATGCCATTTCATTATAACTGACCAATGTAAGCATCTGCCAGAAATAGCGACTATCTAACATTATCAGAAAGATAAAAAGAATTAGCTCGACGCTGGTAAGAAAGACGTGTCTCCAGAAGATAAGTCAACACACATTGTTTTCATATCTCCAAGTCCTTTTCTCGTATATACAGAAGCAGGATAAGAAAAAAAAAAAAAAAAAAAAAAAACGGAATGTAAAGAGCAGACTGGTGGCTCTTTGGAAACATGTATTTTATTGACAGTGGCGGACAAACATTCCTACACAAGGCAGATAAGGCGTTTATCAGCCATGTAGGGTACCATCATTCTGTCCTTCCAAAGTCCTCTACTAGTTCACCAAAGCACAGAATAGCCGGAGGCAGTGTAAGCTTTACTCTCTCAAGTCGAAAAAAAGCTGGAGAATCACGATGAAAGCGGCTCTAGAGTGGACTGGGTTTTAGTTCAGATCAGTTAATAAAATAAAAAAAGAAAACTTTTGATTTTCCTTGGCAACTGATAACATTTTTTTCTTACATGAATTTAGCAGAAATACGCTTAACCACATAAGGACCAGACGTTGTTTAGTACTAATATCAAGAGCAATTCACGTCTACTTTTTATTGCATAATTCTATGGATTTTTTTCCTTAGAGTTCTTTTATCCCTGAAAATTATATAACACTTCACCTATTTAAACACAACCTCATTTTTTTCCAGGCAAGCTGTATAAATAATTAAAATGCATTTTGTGCACCAATAGTCATCTTCGATCTGGAGGTGCATTAATACCCTTTTGCCACTAGATATCCTTAGTTTTCCCAGATGAATGACTGCTAGTGTTATTCACCGGTTTCCTCTGAGTACAGGCTGTCATGAACCCGCCTTGGGCCAATATCATTGTTTAAACTTTCTGCTTAAACAATGTGTCCGGTCCCAGAACTAGTGCTTAAAATGAACAGACAAAAATAAGACTCCTAATAAAACAAGGGAGTTTTCATGGACAACATAGAGCAATTCCAATAGACAAAATATCAGTTAAGACGTATTATTTTTTAAACTAATAAAAGACAAAGATCTTTTAAAAAATATAAACTCTGTTTAGTAAGTCCTGAATATTAACTGGAATGTTCTTACACATCATTATGGTAGTGGATCATAGTGTCATCACAGTATATACCCAGTTGCTAAAATGCTTCCATGGCTTCGGTTAATATTGATGGCAGATGATTTTTGTTGTAGGACGTATTTTCGGGTATATATATCCAGAAGCCAGGTTTTACTCAATGTCTTTCATGGCATGTTATCCTGCCTTTTCTAGAAATGGGGAAGCATAATTTTACACCAGTATTGGACTGACATAAGGACAAGAGATTGTAACGTTTTAACTGATATTTCGGCTATTGGTACTGCTCCATATTGTCCATGAAAAAATTTATGTCCATTAGGAAATGTATTATTATTATTATTATTATTAAAGAGGATTTATATAGCGCCAACATATTACGCAGCGCTGTACATTAAATAGGGATTGCAAATGACAGACTAATACAGAGAGTG
>NC_092866.1:58272951-58287889 GCF_032062135.1 Pyxicephalus adspersus | reverse complement strand
GCAGCATTCATAATAGATTGTAGAGGAGAGAGTCGGGTTAGTGGAATACCAGCGAGAAGGATGTTACAGAAGTCCAGACGGGAGATGATAAGAGCATGTACAAGGAGTTTGGTGGTCTCAGGGGACAGGTAGGGGCGAATGTTTTGTTGCCTGGGTTATTATCATAACTGAGTAATAGGGCTGTGTCGGTGATATGAATGTACTTCTTACAGCTAAAAGACCTTGTAATAGAGGAAGGGTTCTGGAAGTGACAACCATGGATGGCGCCATGTAGAACTCACGATAACAGAAAACAAAATCACCAGCACTCAAAAATATAGGATTCTTGATTATTCTAAAAGTACTGTAACAACATGCTGAAATGAATGTCTTGGGGCCACACAGGGCCCCTTTCTCAAAACAACATAGTGACTGTTTGTGTCATTTTATACTCTTCCTCTGAGCAAAGACTGTCATGGACCCGTCCTGGGTCAAGGTCATCCTACAGGCTGGAATTAGGGTTGAATCAGAAGATTCTTACATATAATTATGGAAGTGGATCTTAGTGCAGAAGTAAGAAGAAAAGGAATGACTCATGGCATCACATTGACTCATGGCATCACTTAACCAGGCAGAAAACTCATGCAAAAAAAGATATAAATGTTTTTGAGGGGTGAGGGAAAGCTTAGCTTAGGAAAGATGAATTTACATTACCACCTAAGCATTGACATGCATAAAGGGAACAACATCTATCCACTCACTCCTTCCAAGAAGTGCAATAGTCCACTGATGCCCTGTTTGGGTGACCTGATAGTCTTGGAACCCCTGCTTGTGACACACACACTTCTATGTCCTTACTCTCACATATTGTTATCTTGTATTTATTTATATGCAAAAAAAAATATGGTGCTAAGACATTTCTTAATCAAATTAAAACCTACATTGTAATTTTAAATGTGAAGATGATATAAGTAGAATAAAGAGAGTGGAAGTTATACAATGCAGATGGAAATACATTTCCTCAAACTTCCGATGGTTTCGAGAAATAACTGGAGGATTAACAGGGGATTCACAGGATTCCCTGGGAATCCTCCTGTTTGCGATCCCCGGGGCAGTGAAGGTTAATTAACTTCTAGTGTCCCGGGGATCACACACTCTTTTCAATGAATGCAGCCACAGCTACAATCATTGAGAAGATGCCTGGCAAAGGAAAACCTCCTGACATTGTAGTTAAAGTATTTCTTACAAATGATATATTTCTTACAGATACAAATCTATCATTTGTAAGAGATACTTATATTACAATGTCAGGAGGTTCTCCTGTGCTGGGCATCTTCTCAATGATTGCAGCTGTGGCTGCAATGTGTGATCCCCGTGTAGTAGAGGTTAATGAACCTCTAGTGCCAGGGGATCGCAGAGGATGTATGATGCAGCCCTGGAAATCCTCCTGTTCGGCGAGAGCTTGACCTCTTGGTGGATCAGAAGGCCGTTCTCGCTTACATTTTCACCGTGAGATCGAACTTAATATTCTCACTCGCTCATCCCTAGTTATCTGTAGATTTTTGGTGCAGTCAATTAAGACAAGTTTTAAATGAAATTGAAACCTAATTTTTGAGGACTTTAGAATAGTTTGAGTACAGGTTGGTTAAAATCAGATGATTGTTCACACTTACATAGGCCTTTCTCAACCTTTTTAACATGGGGGAATCCTTGAAATATTGTTCCAGTCTTAGGGAACCCATTTTATATTTACTATATCCACAGCTCACTGTACATTAGTTTGGTGCACAGTGTGAAGAATGTCTCGCATTGCTGGCCTTTGGAAAGAATGTCACCCTTACAGAAAGCCGAAAAGGTCATTGGTGTCGATGGTAACTGACCTGAGAGTCACAAATGACCCCTTACTCAAGGACCCCCTTACCAACCTTTGGAGGAACCCCAGGGTTCCACAGAACCCTATTTGAGAACCCCCGATTTGTGTGTTGTGTTTCTGTAAAAGGTTGCAGTACAGAAAAATAAACATTGAGTCCCCGTCTTCCTGTATTGAGCTGCCAATGTGGTGATTCTGCTGTATTTCATAATCCCAAGCAGTGTTATCAGCATTAACTGGTACCATTATGAACACCCCTTTGTTATTGGGATGAGGGGAGAAGAAAGCGTTTGGTCCTTCTTAAACTGCCTATTTTCCTTCTCAGTTGTTTCCATTTGGTCTTTTTTCAACTTTCCTTTTATGCTTCTCTTAGAGCATTCTGAAGGCACATTTCAGTCATATAGAAATATTTTAAATTTAAACTCAAGTGAACATTTCTTCCTCTCTGCACTATTCGGTCCCTGCTGTTACTCCCCTGGTCCACCAAAGCTTTTAGTTGTAGATAGAATGGGGAAAAAGAACATTTCAAGAAACACTTGCTGTTTGATTTAAAATAGAACTCAAGCCAAACTATTTTTTATTAATATTATTTTTGGAAACCACGGGGAACAGTTTAAACCTCTGTCAGGTTTTCAAAACTTTCAGTATTCCTATGAGAAGAGATTATTTCCTCTTTTCGTGTTGTGTCATAGAGACAAGAAATCAGGCAGAAAAGATACACAGACATCAGAGCAATATAAGAATTTTTAATAGTCTGAGAATTTTTTTTTTTTAGAAACAATGTCAGGTCTTTGTTGCTTAATAAGGGTTTTGGGAAGGGAAAGAATGCCCCACTAAAGGAGGAGAATCCAAACTATATTTAATTTTTTTTAGGAAAATAATCAGAAATGGCAAGCCAACACGTTTTAATATTTCTGACTGTCATTTGTCAGGGATGCAAAAATGACTCGTCCCTTCATCCCACAACAAAGAAACTGTGAGCAGGTAAGACAGGTGATGTCTCTTTTGCAATAAAACAAACCTACCTGCTACTAAACTCATCTTTCCTCATTCCATCACTTCCGGGTTTGGGATCTCCAGCCACTGTTATTGGCCAGGTTTGAATGACATAACCCCTATGTATGCCCAGGGAGTCTATTAGTTTCCAGCATGCACAGCTTTGTGTATATTATGCAAAAGATTGCAAAAGGCTTCTTGGTCCACTTGGGCTCCCCCACTTCTTTTGTTCTGAATCTCCTGATATATATGACAAGTTGATGGGACAATTGTAATTATTTGTGATACTACATTACTAATGTTACTAATAAAACTAGGATTTCTTATATATGTTTCTAAAGAAGTGACTTTTTTACCATGAAACACATTGAGATGGTGGTAGTAAAACAGTATTCATGCTATATGTACAATGAGACATTTCTGAATTTGTTTGTACCAATGTTGCTGATTGTGATAACATAGCTTTGTTGTTGTAAATTAGAAAAAAAATGTTTTAATATAACAAACTAGACATTTTATTGATGGAACAATATTAATGCCTTTAAAAACCCAATTACCTTACTTCTTTTATGTCTTTACATTTCTTGTTGGAATGCATAATAGATCTCAAGGGATTTTTCCCCTATTCCCCCATTCCCATATAATCAAGCTGGGGTCTAACAGTTGGCCACAGAGGTACTATATAATAAAATTAATGCAAAACGGTCACATGCTCCCCCATACTAAAAAGCAGTGTTCCTTGACCTTTATAACATGGGGGAACCCCTTAAAATAGCTTCAAGTCTGGGAGAACCCCAGTCATAATTACAATATCCACCGTTCACAATACATTAGCACGATGGTCAGTATGAAGAGAAGACTGAATAATTAAAGCTCTCCAAGGCTGGAGAGGATACACTTTTCACCGTGAAGCTGGGTGATCCAGCAAACCTAGAATGGATCCGGTCCAGGATTGAAAACATTTGCTTACAAATAGCAATGACTTTGAAGAAATCTATTCCAGGTTTGCTGGATCACCCAGCTTCATTGATGAAAGTGTATCCTCTCCAGTGTATACTCTCAATAAATACAATAGACATTCATGATAAAGAATACAGTGTTTTGGTTTGAGTTCTTTGTTATGAACTGGTCCTAGTATCCCAACATTTTTCGCAAACAAGCGAGATCACTGTGAAAAGTGTATCCTCTCTAGTCTTGGCTGGATCCCTACAGATAGCCTAAAAAAATGGTGTCAGTTAAACTGACCTGAGACAAACTCCAGGAATCCTTGGCAATCTCATGAGGAACCCTAGCATTTCCAAGAGTTCCGACGGCTTGAAACAAGTGGAAGCTAAGCATTAGGAGCAGAGTAGATTGCCTAAAAGGAGAACCTATTACATTTCCCTCAGTAACAGTTACATTACATCAAGCACAGTTGTCATGTTATCTGTATTGAATTATCACTCCCCCAATTGACTTCTTGTCTTGAGTTGCTCTTTTATTCAATTTTTTATGGTTATAGTATCCACCTAGTAAGTATACTGTGATTTGAGGCAAAGCAAATCAACTTGATCCTTCCTGGATCCCAGATTCGAAAGACAATTTACATCTCCTTAACAAAAGATTGAGTGTAAAGCCTTAAATACCACTGCTGGAACACAAGTGTAAATTACACTTGTGATGATTACATGTTGTCAGATGGCGGCTTTGCTAACACGGAACATAGAGCAGCCCATAAGCAATGTATATGGTTCGACGTCAGTCAGGATGCTTGATTTTTATTTTAGCTATTTTAAGCCCCATTTCAGAGCAGTAAAAATTGCTAAAATTCATATCGCGCTTTAATGTGTACTAAAAATAATGTGACATTTAAAGGCAAGATGTGAAATGTTACATGCCAGCTCAATCACATTTAAAGCTGGGGACACAAACAGCACCAAGCTGCTTGAGATCTTCAACTATTTACGTCTTGTTTTTACATCTTCACGTTAATGAGATTCGGCTTTGTGATGAAGGGAATGTGTTATCTGGTGAGAGGAAGAAGCAGCGTGTCTTTGCCTGGGCATGCTGTATGCCAAGTCCCATAGGTCTCAGCAAACTGTAGCCAAGTGGGTTGATTTATGGAAAGGCAGCAGCAAAATGCAAGGTCAAATCTGTATTAGCATTTGGCATAATGGTGCTATCTGTATTGTCTTGTAAAGGTTTTTGAGGACTGTGATTTGAATGTAGTTCAGATAGAGGAAAACTCTACTAAGCATTTTAAATATCCTCATGTCATGTCCAAATATTTCCAATAAAAGTAAATCTGTGCTAAGGAATGGAAAAGGAGTAGAATTAATTTAATGCTAGTCCCACCA
Source organism: Pyxicephalus adspersus (assembly GCF_032062135.1). NCBI lineage: Eukaryota > Metazoa > Chordata > Amphibia > Anura > Pyxicephalidae > Pyxicephalus > Pyxicephalus adspersus. Next base: position 58,282,708 of record NC_092866.1, on the reverse strand, counting down.
GCTTCACCCTACCTTCTTTTGCTGCCTTTACAATGTTTTTAGTCGCTTGGAATATAGAAAGCTTACTTAGGAATTACTCCTTGTCCTCATGTGACAATTGTCATCTGTCTAAACCAGCATAGTTTGGCTTAGGCAATCGGGATGTCATACAATGAGTGTCATTCATTTGGCGGGATTGGCTGAGCCAACAACAAGTATATTGGGTGCAACCAAAATAAGAGCCAGACAATGACAGCCAGCCTATAATACCGGTCACATGTCCAGTCAGAACCCAGGTGGCCCAAATCTGAGTTCTGAACCAAAATCAGAATTGGATGGCACTGGATTGGCTGCAACCTCTTTCACTTGTTACTGGCTCAACCAGTCTAGTGCTGGACAATAACAGCTTTCATTGTCTGACAGCCTACAATACATGTCAATAACAAATATAATAATGTCCAATTGGAACTCCGATTGCTGATATTCTGAATTGTGATCCAAAGTCAGAATTGGATAGCACTGGTATGGATGCGTCCTACTATATTTGTTATTTGCCCGGCCAATCCAGTCAATGACAGCTGTCATCACCTTGCAGCCGACAATACCTGTCAATGATAGGTACATTATTGTTAGATTAGAACTCATATTGCTCATATTCTGAATTCTGACCCAAAGTCAGAATTGGATGGTACTGGTTGGGCTGCACCCTACTATATTGTTGCTGCCTCAGCCTCATCTACTGCCGGATATTAGTAACTGTCATTGTCTGGCAGCCAACCTTTCCCAAAGACAGGTATAACAATGTCCAGTTGGAACTCAGATTGCTCACATTCTAAGCTTCTATCCAAAGTTGGAATTGGATGGCACCGCATTGGCTGCGTCCTACTACATTTGTTATTGGCTTAGCCATTCCAGTGCCAGACTAAGACAGCTGTCATTGTCTGACAGCCTACTTTACCTAATGACAGGTATATTAATATCGAATTGCTCAAATTCCAAGTTCTGATCCAAAGTTGGAATAGTTATGGTCCGAGTTGGAATTAATTCTGTTAAGAGCTATGTGACTACCACTAGTTATAATTAACAGGGTAAAAATCAAAATTTAACAAATTAAATTAAACAATTGACAACACTTTATAAGCACCAGTAACACAAGCTCAACAAACTGTACATTTGATACAACCTCAGCTAGTTACCTGGCCTTTAGAAAATGGAAATCCAAAATGTGCACTAGTGATAATGAAGATTTCTTATTCAGACATCAGAGCCCTTTTTTGGCTTTTTTATTATAAATGCACTAAAAATAATGTAAAGTGATATCTAGGTCAAAAAAGCATCAATTATTTATCTCTTAACATGTGGATATGTTCCAGGTTGCCGTCAGAATAAAAGCACCTCAAAGCAAGTTATGTCTTATGGCTTATGTCTTATGGCTTTAGCTTACCCATAGTGCTGTGGGAATCCTTTGTTGTGTATAAAAGCAAAACTGCTTTCTCCTACCACCAGCTTATTCATTGTCAGCACATGTGCTTGCAGCAAAGCCTGTTTGGTTCCTTGAGCTGCTCCTTCTCACTTTGGAGGAGGTCTGCTGTGGTTTTACAAAAGCCTGACTTTGACAAACATTGGTACATAAAAAAAGCTTACATTTCAAAATACATTTAAATATTTTTTAATAAATTAAGCCTCCTTTGAAAAAGTTAGAGAAAGCCCGCAAGAGCGATCTTGCCCTGGGCCTAATTATTTCTTGAAGCAGAGCTTTGTCTATGAATTCTATATAATTTTGAAACGCACAATGCAATCCCTACTAATGGACGAAGCTTACTAATCCCAGACATCACGTGCTAAAAGCTAGAAAGAATTTCTATTCATTGCCAGGAAATTAAAGTTGATCTGAATGTACTTGAAGTTAATGCCTCATCAAGCAAAGGGGCAATCTATTTCTAACTTAAATTAACATATATTCATTAAGTAAATTAAACATGACACCTCTAGTGCTTTTCACTGAAACTGTTATCATACAAATGGAACTGATGAGATAAATATGTAATAATCACACACGTTAAAAAATATGTATGAGGATGGGTCAATTAGAATCTGTACACATAGATACAGGTCATGATGGTAAAGTAAATATATGGTAATTACTGCGTGTTGCAGCTGGTAATAAATGGAGGAGCTCTAGTAAAATACCATCACTTATGTATACTTATAAAACCTTAATATATATATATATTTATATATATATATTCGTATTTAAGCCTAGTTTGAAAAAGTTGGTAAAAAACCCGAAAACCCAGCAAGAGCAATCTTGCCCTGGGCCTAATTATATATATATATATATATATATATATATATATATATATATATATATATATATATAAAAGATTATTCTTTCAGTGGCTAGTTATGTAGCATAGGTCTCAATGCTGAAGAACCCTGAGGCACTGACATTCAGGCCAGTCAATTAGTGATTGTCCTTGAAAAGCCTTCTAATGTCAATACCCTCAGGTCAGCCACATCAGCAAATTTCATATGACCATCCTTCCATGCTTATCCTTGGTGACATTAGTAAAGCCTAAAACTAAAGGTCCTTTATTGCAGGTGGGACCGGAGAAGTCCCTTCTGCATTACAATAATGCTACTTGCCTGATCCTAAAATTTTAAAAACATTCAACTGTCCCTGTTTCATTGTGGGTGCCTCCATCTTCTTTCTTCTCCTCTTCCTGTTTTTTTTTTTGGCCATAGGCTTTGGCCATCTTGATTGACTGGGCCAGGATGATGTAATTCCTGCTGGTTAGGTTTCCCTTCAAACCCAAGTCAAGGGCCTTATCCATTCTGGGAGGTAAAGCAGACATCTTGAAAATCTTGAAAGATCTTTAGACCAAGAAGACAGAGTACAAAAAGTTTATTTTTGCAGTCTTGGTCTTGTAGAGGATAATTCTTTCTTCCTCTCCCACCAACTCAAAAGGAGTAAAAAAAACACAATGGAGAAATCCCGTTAGACAGTTAACATTTAATAATGGTCACCAGGACACATGGATAAGATGAGGTTTTTCTGATGCAACAAGATGGGGGATTTAAAAGTGAATTAGTTCCTCAGTGTTTAGGTGAGGTCATTCTGTGGAACATAATAGATCTCATTACCACCTGTTGAATCATACTTTTGGATCAAAGGATGAACTAAAAATGAGTGGTATTTTTCTGGTGAGAATCAGTATATGTTAGCCCTGTTAATGGGCCTATTTGCAAACCCTGAGAGTAAGTCAATAGAAAAACAACATAGAGAAGGGTTTTTTTTAGCAAAAATTGAATTGTGTTAAAGATTAACTCTCATAATACATAACAATAGTAATAATAATGCTTCAAATGTCTGGAGAAACATAACCAAAACATTAATACATACAATAAATGTCCAACAGAAATATCTATCATATTTGAAATTGTGTCACATACGTATGTTGATAATCTGACGCGTTTCGCTCTTCTTAGGCTTCATCAGGGGTGATACTACATTTAGCGAGGTTGGACACAATTACTTGACAGTATCATATTAAATACATAATGTAAGTACATAAACAGCAGGTACAGATGTAAACATTGGTAAACTTGATATGATTAAAGTAAAGTAACAATGAAATGTTGTAAAACAAGAGTAATGAGAGTAAATACATGAGGAATGATATTAATATTGCTGACTGTAAACAACCCGAATTGGAAAAAAGAAGGGCCTAGTAATATAACATATATCAATACCTATGAAAATACAGATGAATAGATTGAACATAACGTTAAGGTTAAGTATGTAGTATGATAATAATATTATTAAACATGAAATACAGACTTCCTATAGAGACATATTCCTTGAGGATATAGCGCTTATGTTAATATAGCATATAGCGCTATATCTTCAGGGAATATGTAAGTCTTTATTTCATGTTTATTATTAATATCATACTACATACGTAACCTGAACGCTATGTTCAATCTGTTTGTATGTATTTTCATCAGTATTTTATAGGTTACATATTTAATATGAATCTAGATACTGTCCAACCTTGCTAAACGTAGCATCAACCCTGAAGAAGCCTAAGTCGGGCGAAACACGTCGGGCTATCAACTTACGTATGCGACACGATTTAAAATATTATATATATTTCTGTTAGAAGTTTACTGTCTAGTGCCCAAGCTGGGCCTGTACAATAATGATCTGGTTAAGCTTCTCCAGACATTTAAAGCTTTAATATTACTTTTATTATGTATTATGAGTTATTCATTATTACAATTCATTATTTGCCAAAAAAAACTTTTCTCTATGGTATTTTTCATTGGTTTTCCTTTGGATCAAACGAACCAATTTGAAAAACTGATATAACCCTTTTTCCTCACTCGTAACCAATAGGAATGTAACAAAATCAATATAATCCTTAATGAAGGAAGAACAGTATAATCTAATCCCTGAAACATGTTGTTAGGATTGTAGTGCTATTTTTGGACCTCTGTGAATAATTACAACTCTTTCACCTTTGCTTGCAAATTCCTGTTTTCCTTACATCTAACAATAGAAAATTGACAAATGCTTTATTCCTTTCCTTCTCTATTTACAATGAAAAAAAGTTTTGGTGGCACATACATTTTAATTTCAGAAGATTGGTTTAATGTAATTGGTTGTGGAATGTTACTAAGCTGTTCAAATTGTGAAATTTTACTTGATATTACTTCCAAAAATGTCAGATTTATTCTGTTAGAAGAAAGAGTGTCACTGCTTTGGTTTCTATGTTAGACTTCTGTTTACCCGGAAGGCACCTTTGCATAAATCATTGTCCACCGATGGAGTCAACAAGCCGCAACATGGTTCATTCAGAATATTATATTAGTGAGCCAACAACAGTTCACAAACATAGAGAAAATGGCACATTTTACCATATTCCTCCATCAAAAATCCACATTGGAAAAAATCAATAACTATTCAGTGTCACAATAGCTAGCAGCAGATCTCTGCAGTACGGTCATTTAAAGTGCAATTAGAAGTGTGACCCCCCTCCCCATTCCCCAGCTACAGCTCTTACTTGTCACGTAGTAACAATCACATCTGTTTTCCCTTAAAGAATACATTGCACTTCAAGTGTAATTTCATATATATGGAGTACCATACAAATAAACCCGGAGGATTACAGGTGAAATACATTCAGGTTTATGGAGAGCATTGAAAAAGAAATGAATGGACGAGTATGTTGGTTACCAAGGAGTTTATTGTCTCTTGATGTCAGAGATGTTGAATGCATTGCTCGCTAAGTCAGCCATTTAAATAAACAGCAAGCTGAAGAAAAGTGATTTATAAAAACTGGAAATGTTGCAAATAGCAGCAAATCCTACTGTACACCTTATGTGTCTGTAGAAGAAAAGATTAGAGAAATAACTCTCTCTTCTTTTCACTCTCATCTTCTTTTCTATTACATTCTCTTTACTCTTCTCTGTTCCCCTTTTTTTTCTTCTCATCCCTCATTCTTCTTTTCACATCACTCTTTGTTTTTTTTTCTCCATTCCCTCTTTTTCCATAATCTCTTTTCTTCCCTTATCTCCTTTTAACGCTTTTGTTCTCATCCTTCTTTATGTTTTTTTTTCTCTTCTTCTCTCTTTTTTCTTTAATCCCTTGCTTTTTTTACCTTCTCTTTTTTTTCCCTGTCTTTCTTTTTACTTCTCCTCTCCTCTTCTCTTCTTCTCTTCTCCTCTTCTCTTCTCTCAACTGATCCCTCTTCTTGTCTTTGTCACTCTTCATGTTTTCTCTCTTCCTCATTTTTCTTTAATCCCTTGCCTTCTCTTCCCCTCTCCTTGCTTCTCTTCTCTTCCCTGCTCCTCCCATATCTTCTCTTCCGATCTCTTTTCTTCCCTTCTCTTCCCCTCTCTTCCCTTCCCTTCTCTTCCAATCTCTTCTCTTCCCCTCTCCTTGCTTCTCTTCTCCTCCCTGCCCTTCCCATCTCTTCTCTTCCTTTCTCTTCCCTTCTCTTTCTCTTCCCTTCCCTTCCCTTCTATTCCCCTCTCTTCTCTTCCCTTCTCTTCCTATCTCTTCTCTTCCCCTCTCTTCACTTCCCTTCTCTTCTCTTCCCTTCTCTTCCCTTCGTTTCCCTTTTCTTCTCTTCTTTTCTCTTCTTTTCTCTTCCTTTCCTTATTCTCTTTTTTCACCTTCACTCTTTCCCCCTCTTCTCCAGTCTCTCCTCCTCTCCACTCTCTTTTTCTCTCCTGTACTGTCCTCCTTTCTGCTTACACGTAGATAAGAAACTGTATGAGAGTCAGGTTAAATAAAGTGCTTAGTAATTTTACCACCACTGGAAAATGACCAGGAGATGATCCCTGCAGTGTTTGCCTGAAAACATATAAATACACGCAGAGTGTTACATTAAGCTAAATGCATTCAGTTAAAGTGTACATCTATTTTTGAACATTGTATGCTTTTGATGCTTCCGAGGTGCTTTGGCCTTCCTATTTATGTATTTATTTTAGTTGTTACAGATTTGCTTTTATTTGCTACGATTTATATGGGATGCAGACCAAACCTGTGATAATAAAAAAAATAAGACACCCCAAGTTTAGGAAGCAGCTTTGATCCCTCTATCTTTTACTATTGAAGAAACTTTGCATTGTCTATACTAGTGACATCCCCCTATAAGACTTGGCCTACAAGTACTTTCTCTTTTGTGAAGGGGAAGGCTGATCTGTTGTTTTATTCTTAACAGTAATAATCCCAGAAGGTACTCTTGATAATCCAAAGTAAAAGGGTAACCCCAAGTATCACCACCCATTGCTGGAGTGGGAACAAAAATTGTAATGACATTAAATATAATGAACTCTAAACAGATAGGCTTAAAGTAGACTTTGTACTGCCATTGCTGGCCTGGTTCTAATAAGTACAACTTGCCAGGTTGTGCTTCCGATTAGTGGCCTTTAATAACCACTGAATTACAGACCCAGTAAGCAGCTCAGGTGTTCAGCTGATTTTGTCCCGAATTAGCTGGATGTTTGTTTCAGGTGGATGACTGACACTACTGAAACCAAAAGGTCAGCTTTACATCATGACAACATTTTTTAGACCAAGTTCAACAATGGCAGCTTCCATCATCTTTCAGTGATAGGTCTATTTTAAGGGTATTTAAATTGTCATCTTTGAACAATTTTGAGTATTATATGTAACTGCCATTTCATACAGCTTGAAGGTGCACAAACCCCTTGGTTTGCTGCAAGAACGTACTTTGGCCTTTGGCCATCTCCACCTCTACTCCAGCTACTTCCAGATACTCCAGCTCTGAAAAACCATACAAAGTCACATTGATACAATCATATAACAAAAAATAAAGAAATAAAAATTGTTTGGAACATGGGGTCACACCTCCAACTAGCAAAGGACATAAAACAGTTGTGCAAATTGTAGGTTTTTCAGTAGTGTAGACGGTTTTGGAAGCAGTGACTGCTTTGATGAGCCCGACCTGCCTCTACATGAATATCAGATCTTTGTTTGTAACAAAAATGTTTTTGTATGCTGGGCAACGGATGATTTGAAATTCATTGTTTTGCTTGGATAACTGGATCCAATATCGGCTGCTCTGTAATTTGCAGAAGGTGCTTTTTGACATAAAGAAGAGCCATTAAGCTCACAGCCTTGACATTGATTAGGATGTCTTTCTCCATGGGTTCCGGGCAAAATATTTGGCTGAGGTGGAGTAGGATTAGACATCGAGCAATGTCCAGGCTGCATTGCATTTGTCCTTTCAGTGCAGCAGTATCAATATTACTGGCACATGTTAATCTGGGCATTAGTATTCAGCACCGCACAGTCTAGGACTGCAGAAGACCTAAATTCTCTCTGCTAGCAAGGGGAATATATTTCTGCCCTATATAGCGGGGCCAAGAATTCACATGATAATTTTAGGATGGGGAGATTAGGCATCCTGATAATAGGGAATTTAAAGCTAAACTCCAGGCAAACAGCAAAATACATGTATGGGAACTGTTTTTACCTTCCAGAGGATTTGCTTTTCTGCACATCCAGTAATGTGAACTGCACAGCTCTGCGCCAACATATAGCTGTATCTGGAAGGGTATGAGACCTGCCTACTTAGCATGCAAAAAATCTGTAACTAAACAGAATAAAGGTAAAGAGCAGACTAATAATGTGAATTAATACAGCACCAACATATTATGCACATATAATCATTTCACCATACCATTTAGGAGCTCCAAATTGAATCGAATATCCCTACTCTTGTCATGCCTGCAACACAAATCAAGGTCAATTATGGGGGAAAAGCCAATAATTTTGTTTTTGGGATTGTATGCAATTAATGTCCTGACAAAGATTTGAGCCCGGGACCCTAGGGATGCAGAAAGGGGTGCTAACCATATTTCTGCTTTCCTCCTATTGCAAGCTCCATAGAGAACCACCTTCTGAGCCACCAAGGAGGTGTGTAGTTAGAGAAGGACCCTGCTGGGGCATATTCCTTGAAGAGGCTCGGGGTGCCCTGCAGGACCATGCAGTGAGGAATACAGATGAAGGTTGGTCTTTTACCAAGCAGTTGATGGTAAAGTGGGGGGTACGTTAAGTTAAGGGACCACTATACTAAAAGTACAGTTCACTTTGAACAGGTGACTACTTTCAGAATGTATATCCTGCTTTATTAGGCAGGAGTTTCTTTTTTTAATTTTTTTTATAAGTCGACAATACTGCGTAATCACTTGCTTGACCTCCAGTTAATTTAATGGACACACCACAGGATTTATTTTTTCTATTATCTTTTTTTTTTTTACTTCCATCTAAATCAAACAGCTGACTGACTATATATCACGGGAAACACAGTCAGCAGTCTTGAGTGGCTCAGATTTTCATCTGTGCAGGAACGTTTTATAACAAAATGTCTTATTAACCAAATTGGTTTCCGGAAACTGAGCTACTTTTATTATGATCCTCAGTGAGAGGAGAGATGAAAAAGAAGCAAACTCTGTCCCGTACTCTTTTACTCTAGGGAATGTTAAAGCTGAACTCTGGCTATGTAAATTATACAAAGCTGCAATGCACATAGGGCCAATGAAATGATGTACCCTTTGTACGATAATGCAGAAGATTCTGTAAATAAGCATATCAGCCGGATCTCAGAAACACCCAAGCTTGTAATTGGACAATGGTCCAGTTGGATGATCCTTTTGTTTTGCCCGCTATAAGCATAGACACAGCCAGCATTGCACAATGAAAAAGAACCTGCACTAGGTTATATTTCTGCTTTACTTTTCCTAGTCTGAATGCCGGGATCAGCACAAATTCAGGAACATATAAATATTCCTATGTGTTGGTGGTGACAAAATATTCTGACAAAAGATTCTGGCCAAATGGTGTGGCACAACCCCTGAGGATCTGGGAAATCTGAGATAGTTCTGCCCAGAAAGAACCATTGAATGACTTCCTACCTGGACTGTTAAAAATAATAACTGTTTCTGATAAAGTTTATTTTCATATAGACAGCACATACTATATTTAATACATTTCTGTGCTCCTTTCTCCTGTATTTTTAGTTCTATGCTTGGCTTTGACACGTTATCAGCTGTTTACAATACCTTGTACAGCAGCACTCAAATTGGAAAAGGTCAGGGCAAATCTAGAATGTACTATATGCATGTGGTGATAGGTAACATGCCAAAAGAAGAATGTAGAGGGGGTAACCTTAATATCTGCCACTTGTCCAATTACAGGTTGGGGTAAAAAAGTAAAAATCATATTACTGCACCCACAGATTTC
>NC_092866.1:58234897-58272241 GCF_032062135.1 Pyxicephalus adspersus | reverse complement strand
CTGTGTCTTCATGTACTCATGAACCTTACTAGCAGGAGTTCAATATCTAAGCTCTTCTAACAAGAGACTTTCCCATTGGATTTCAAATGCATTTATTACAATATGTAGAAAATATTTTGGATTTCACACCCAATTCCCAAATCGCCAAGGTGAGATATAAGCCTAATGTTGCTACTCAAGTCCCTTGGAAATTAAGGAACTGTCCAGCCTCACAGCCCAGCTAAATATACAAATTGAATATCACCATTGGGGGTTTCCCCTTTTGAAAGTAATTTTGAACATGAAGTGTGATCTGCCTAAATTTTCATGTGCTTAGTTCCTCCTCCACCCCTCACCAAATGCTCTTAAAAAAGTTAAAATAAAATCATTGGGTACTTTTTGCCCTTTCCAAGAATTACTTTCCCTAGAACTTTCAGGCCTGATGCAAGCAGTGGGTCCATGGGTGATCAGCCTGGAGAAGTGAACATTACTAGGCAGACTGCAAAGCTTCATGGGATGCAAAACCTCCATGATTCGAAGATCTACTGTTATATCAAATGAATAAAAGAGGTGGGACAGAGACAGTTAGGCTGGGGAGGAAAGGACTGGATTAACCATCCTCAACCAGGGATCCACGAAAGCCTTGAGTCCCTCAAAGTGTTGCTAGTAGTTCCATGAGCTGTGAATAATTGGCCCAACGCCACATAGTAGAGCCTGTAGCATTACACCAATGACCCTTTAAGCTGTATCTAGAGGGGGGATTTTCGAATCAATGTTGTAGGTGGGGATGTTCTTCTATTAACCTCCAATAAATTAATGTTAGCATGAGTTCTCCAAGACCTAAAACATATTTCCAGGGTTTGTCTTGGGTAAAAAGTTTGGGAAAGGCTGGGCTGGAAGATGCTGGATGTGCTTCAGCCAGGAAACAAGAAGGGCTTTATCGGACTTGCTGCAGGTTTTAATGCACCTTCTGAGAAGTTCACAGTGTGTAGTGAATTCAGTATAAGCAATATCATTCCAGGAGCGGAGCCTGTACAACTGTGTAGGACTGAAGAAAAGGGTGGAGGTCAGGTTTTAATAGAATATCAGAATATCTATCTTGTGTAGCCAATGACTTGGTAATCAGTGAACAACAGGTGAGTTGGACAGTCAAACAACTTTTTCTACTAAAAGCCGAAAAGTCAGAAACGGTGATTTCCATATTTACACCTTAACGGGTATTTGAAACCATGAGTGGTTTGGCTCTGTAGACCTCCAAGCATCCTCCTAATTTCATCATTTTAATTTCTTTATCCCATTTACCCGCACCGGCCACCATTTTCATTATAAACAGCTGCTTGTATTTTTTTCCTGTACTTTTATTTTCTAGCTAGATGTGTCATTTCTGTACCAGACCACTTCCAGAATGTTCACAAATAAACATTTACTGAAAATGTGTGTCACTTTGTCACAGGGAAATCTGAATTAATTATGGAATAGATGAAATTCTTCGATGGGTTTTGCTGTTCTATGTCTGACAAAGTTTGACAGCCAAATCTAAAGTGTGATTACATTTGTTGACATAACATTTCATGTAGATCAAAAAGGATGTCGCCGTTCTCATGTTTACGCGCATGTAGTTTGGTTCGCATTAAACTGACATGGACATTCTGTTTCTAACAGAAAAATATGCTGTTCTATGTGAACTATGAAATGAAAAAGCCTTGAAGTGTATCCAAACCTGGGAACAAAAATGTAATATAGTTCAACGTGTGATCCTTAGATGTGGCTCTGTCTGTTTTCTTTTTTCAGAGTAAAAACATTTTCTGCAAGTGGAAAAAAATAGTTGTGGGTCCGGTCACAATTCCTTTGTCTTGTACTGGTAGGATCATCATGTACATTGTATTACATTTCTGTACTTTGGTGTAGATGTATTTTAACCTCCCCAGCGGTAATACCGAGTGTGGGTAAAAAATATGCTGAAAGCGGTAACTCCGAGTCACACTCAGGGCAGCTAAAACAATGAAAAACAATGATAAATACTACGTTACCTGGTCCGCTGGTGTCCTTCTTTGCGATCTCCTTCCTCTCGCATCTTTTGACTGGCGTCCTCTGCATCTGGTAAGTCACCCGGGAGTTCCCGGTGACGTCGGTGCGTGTGGCCGTTGCATTGGGGGTGTGGTGGGAACTTAAAAGTATTTTGTATTGCATTCAATACAAAATAACTGTATTGAATGCAATACAGTGGATTTGTCTAAAAGCAGTACATTGTCTTTCATTAAAATTTATTTTACAGTATATTATAATTGTACGAGTATAACATTTTTAACAATTTTAATTTTAAAAATGTATTTTTTTAATTTATTATTTTTACATGATTTTGTGTTTCAGACTTTATTATACTCATACTATTATATTATACTATAAAATAAATTTTCATGAAAAACAATGTACCGCTTTTAGACATATAAATCCGGACAGAAATTAACCACTCAGGAGGGTAAAGCTAAGTCCCAGGTACTAAATTTTCAGAAACGCTTATCAAGCCGACAATCCAGTGCTGTACGCTACCACAATATCTTTCCTGATTTATTCTGTCCAGAAAAAGGAAATAGGAGCATCCCCTGCTACCCTTTAGCCATGTAGCTTCGGATGTACCTCTTAGCATCCCCAGAACACAAGGAAATTTTAGGAGCAGATTAGTTCCTTACTCATATACATCATGCATCATACATCACTCCATCTTTTTTTTTCCTAGCATCAGACCTCACCAATTCTTTTTAATGGACTATAGAGGAAAGCCATGATTAGCTAAAAGTTTGCCGTTCCCAGTCTTGTTGTGCAGAGGATTACAACAATCTTTGATCCATAAAGAATATCAGGCATTATAAAACTGCTTTTAAAGATAATTTAAATGAACAAACAACATTAAATGGTGTTTTCCTTTTTCCTTCCTTAATTTTTAATCACTCTTCTGTCAGTAGGTCTGCTGTATAGTGTACATTTTCTTACCGTTCTTTAAGATCCTTTGTGGTCATTTGAAATGTACAAAACAAGCCTTTTCCAGCCTTTGTTATCAAGGGGATTCCATTCCCATTGTATTGCAGTTATGTTTTGTCAGGCATTTTCAGCAAGAATGGAATGAATCGATACATTTGTTTACATTGACCTTCTTTGGGCTTTTCACCACAGAGACACATTAGGATTTGATGAAAACACGATAGCGTTACTTCTGAGCTTAGGCATCTGGGAAGTGTTACTTCTCTTGTTCTGTGTCACAGGTAGGAATTTTCTTCAAGCTGAACTCTGAGCAAATAGCTAAGCACTGAGGAGATGTATATATAGGTGTAATATGTGTACGTGAACTGGTTTAGCTGCCAAAAGATTTGTACTTCTTTTTGGCAAGTCTTGTATTTAAAACACTGCAACTAGACAGTTAGCCCAGGCTCCAGGCCCTTCCCTACCACCCACTCCCAACTCACCACTAGCATAGAAAACCAAATATGTAAAACCAAAATTGGCTTATCTGAAGCATGGACTGAAGATTAAACTTCTTCCCCTTTCTGTGGGTCAGTGAGTGCCCACATCCGTGCCCTCATGAAGTGGACACTTGCTATTGGCCATCCAGTGAGGTGGACAGCCAAGAATAACCCAGATCTGAAGCCACTCCTTTCCTATCAGCAGTCAGAAGAGGAGTCATGTAAGGAATAGAAAGCAGGACGGTATTAGGAAAATGGGTGCATTGGTGTGGCTGAACAACAACTCCCTGGAGACCTTGAGGTTAAGGGACTTCAAGGGAACCGAACAGGATTTAAAATGTTTTAATCTTTTGGATGGTTTAGGAGGAATGGGTGGTTTGGATTTGTTTTTTGATTCCACAAAGATGAGCTTTAGTTATAGGTTGGGTACATATACTTTTTACTTATTTGGCTTTGGAGGGCAAAATCAGAGTCTCTTCAACTCTAGCCAAAACCAGGATCCAACGTAACAAAATAAACTAACTCATGAAGACACCCAGTGAGGGTTTTCTTGGCTTTAAAGGTAGCATACAATTTTGGACACATTTAATATTTCACATAGCCGTTCTTCCAGTCTTGACTTATACATTCCTTACCATTTACAACAAAGCAATATCATGATTTCACTTTCTATCAGCAGTCAGAAGAGGAGTGATGTCAACAAAATGGGTGGAACTGGTAGAATGCGAGTCATTAAAGTTGCTGAGCAATGACCCTCTGAAGACTCAGACACCTTGAGGTTAAGGGACTTCAAGGGAACCGGACAGGATTTAAAATGTTTAAATCTTTTGGATAGTTTAGGAGGAACGGGTGGTTTGGATTTGATTTTGTTTTTTGATTCCACAAAGATGAGCTTTAGTTATAGGTTGGGTACATATACTTTTTACTTATTTGGCTTTGGAGGGCAAAATAAGAGTCTCTTCAACTCTAGCCAAAACCAAGATACCAACGTAACTAAATAAACTAACTCATGAAGACACCCAGTGAGGGTTTTCTTGGCCTTAAAGGTAGCATACAATTTTGGACACATTTATTATTTCACATAGCCGTTCTTCCAGTCTTGACTTATACATTCCTTACCATTTACAACAAGGCAATATCATGATTTCACTTTCTATCAGCAGTCAGAAGAGGAGTGATGTCAACAAAATGGGTGGAACTGGTAGAATGCGAGTCATTGAAGTTGCTGAGCAACGACCCTCTGAAGACTCAGACACCTTGAGGTTAAGGGACCTCAAGGGACCTGGGGAGAGGATTTAGAATACCTTGAAACCTTTTGGGTGGTTTAGAAAGGAGAAGGTGGTACAGGTTGGGTTTTTTTGATTTCCTAAAGATGAACTTTAAATATGGTTAGGGCACCTATATATTTTGTATTACTTATTTTTTTTTTGGGGGGGGGGCAAAGTCAGGGTCTCTTCAATTCTAGCCAGGATAGCCAGGTAACAAAATTAAACTAATGAATAGAATGGGTGTCATTGGAGAGGTTGATCCCCTGGATATCAGGAGACCTTCAGTCAAGGGACCTCTAGGGACCTGGATAGAGGATTTAGGTGAGTAATTATTCCTCCACAATGCCTTTACTTTTCTTCATGCCTTCCTTCTAGTCTTTATTTGTGTGTTAAAGTCCAAAAACTTTTATCTAGAACCCTTTTCAGTAAACAGATGGCTGCCTATGAGTGGAGGTGACAGGTCCCTTTAATACCATAATGTATTTTTCCTTTTCTCCCAGAGAAGCACAAATGAAGTTAAGCCCTGCAGAAGGAAGCTTTCTGCATCACAAACAATTCAGGCTGATGATTACTAGAAATAACTCTTTCATGTTTTTTGGAAATAAACGATCAGTCATATTTATAAAACCAGGCTTGTTCATCCAGCATCAGGTTCCAGAACTGGAGTCATCCTTAATGGTGAGCATCAGTCTCGCCAACAGAGTCTTGCTTCCAGCCTATTGTTCGTGGATTAGGTTTCCAAATTTAGAGCGTAAAATCTGTTCTGTATTTTTGACGGATGGTTTAGCTCTATGTAGGTGTTGCTGGTTACCAAGAACTGTGCTAAGAATAAAGTCTGGGTGAATTTCAAGAAATGTTTGAAGCCAAGAGAAGAACGAGAGGAGAAATTGAATGTTCTTTCAAATAGCTGTAGGAACAGTTGTGATAATAATGAAAGGACAAAATAGAGATTTAGTTTGGGGTCATTGTGACTGTGCCAGGAAATGGGTAAACTGTCTCTCTCCAGACATCCAGAAGTTTAACTATTACCTAAAAATCACCCCGACTTGCCTTTATTCTGTAACCTGTGAGATCAAATGGGGTGTCAATAAAATAGGCAAACAAATGGAGCTGGGAAAACATGCCTTCATTAACAACATCATGGTGGAGCCACCACTTTGCACACATAATTATCACCAGACAGAGAGTAGAGCATGGGAAAGTAGCGAGTAAAAGGGCACAGCATTAGTGTTGTAGACCTCTAGAAAGGTTGCTGGGAATGCCCAAGTAGTGGGTAAAGCAGGACAGCATTAGTGTTGAACGATTTCAGGGAGAAATTGGAAGGCATGGGTAGGTTAATGGGTGGAGTGGTGCAGCATTAATGGTAAATCACTTCTTTTTTTATCATCAGTAGAAATCAAAAACTAACTTTTGGGTGAACTAATCCTCTCTTTCAATGTTTTCAATGGCAAACATTTTGTTTTTTCTTGATTGTGCTAAAAGAAAGTTTGTAGCATTGCAATTGATATCTGAGCAAGGGGACCCAAGGGTTAGAATTGTGATGGTAATCCTAAGATTGGCACTGCCTGTAACCAGCTTTTAAAAAAGAGAAAAAAAACAGAAGACTCAAGCAATTTAAATGCCTACTTGCAGTGATTTACCATTCCATTAACACTTTTTGACCAATTTAGGAAGAATCAATACCCTTGCACAACCCCTTTCCCATTTTACCCATCATGGCTCTTTCCTCTGGGAGTATTTAATTACTTGCTTTGCTGATTCAGCTCTTCCTTCCTTCTTCTCACCTTCCTACATGATCTTTTATATAGTATGAGAGAGGAACAAAAGAGAATACTATAAAATTCACTTGAATGACAGTTTGTAATCATCTGTGGCAGCCATTAGTAGCAGTCTCAGGGTTTTGGGATCTGTACACAAATGATACTGTTACAGCTAAATAACATAAATAAAATATCTTAAACACACATTTGATCGGCTGATGCTGAAAAAAAAGGTAAAAAAAGGGTTTCTTTAATATATATCAATATAAATTACCAGTATATAGTAATTGGGCATTTCATTGAATGTAGACAAGGGTAGATTTGCAAGTTCTCTCTTTACAAGCCAAACTTTTAGTTCTGTGGGATAAAATAGGGAAAAGTTAAAATAAAAACTAAAGTTCAACTTTTAAGTTTTTATAATCAGGCAAGGTGACACCCATTTAACTGCACTTACCTGCCTGATCATTTTGGGTTTCTGGCAAAAATATGAGCTGTATATGCACTGCATTGTTTTTTAGTTGTCTGGGAAATTCAGCATTCCAACATCCCTTGTGTGTGTCATGTGACATATGGTTATGTCATGCCCACAAGGCCAATCAAGATGGCCGAAGAGGAAGAACAGAAGAAAAATGGCGCCATCTAGTGTTGGAATGTGGACAAATGAGTTAGCTTTTGGGTTGGGGTTTGTTCTATTTTAAAACATTCAGGAGTTTTTACTTTGGGCCTAACTATGAGCTTCCATCTAAAATATTGGAGAAAAGTGTCCCATTGGAGGATTGTCTTGTTTGAATAACCCTTTTTATTTTTTGGATAACCTCCAATTGTCTGCTTGGCAACTTGTAAATTCAAGTGTAAATAAATAAATATCTAATACCATACACAGGATTGTATTATATCTATTTCATGGCTATAAATATAGAAACAGATGCATAACAAAACTTCTAAATTTGGTTGGGACATCTGGGCATCAATGATTTGTGGTTACAATGGGGTTAAAGTTCACATTTTTATATTTAATTATAGCAGAGCTGTAAGATGCTAGTTGGAAGCCTTACTCCATAGAGGAGGTCAATTGTGTCTATATTAGAAACCCATAGATCACCAAAGCCTAGTGTGAACCTTTTCTCTGTACCGGGATAGCTAGAAGTTAAAGCATCTTTTATCTTACAGGTCTAGAACTTTGCCACATTAGGTTAGGTAATCATAGGACGAGGTTCAATTTGTGCTGGTTAAAAGACAAAGCAGCGGGCTCCGACAACGCTCAGAATATGTAATGGGAAATGGAGATAAAAAGAATCTTCATAAAAGGGTTGTCTTTAGTTGCAATAAGTTATTACATCAAACCAATTGAAGAGAGCGTCCTACCGGGGCAAAAGGTGCTAGCCGTCGCATTTTGTTTCCGTATAAATATCACTCTCTGTACAACAAAAGTAAAAAAAAGGGGTTTGACTGCATGCTTCACAGTTCTCGTCCCGCATCCTTATTTAATGGCGTGACATCCTGTGACAATTATCTTTATTTCTGTCCAATTTTCTCTCTGAAGTGGCTTCGACACAGATCAATGCGTCGTACTGTCTTTCTTTATGGTGTAGTAATATTAGATACTGACAGCTGGAGATCTTAATTGGTGCAGTGATGAAAAAAAAAAATGGAACGACTGCATCTTGGAGTTACAACTTCCTTCTGACCTTGTCATCTAATCAAAAGGGAAATGTTCGTTAAATTTCACACGCGAAAAATTGGAAGATAAAACTGATTTTTTTTTGCATAATATTATATTATTGATTTTAAATGGGAGATGGAAGATATACTGCATTGACTATGATGAGTCCACCCTTTTCCCAACGTAAAGTGTCATTTAACTGTCCAGCTTGTATGCAATAATCCAAATGTGTTGGATGATAACACATAAAAATGGCTTCTCTGCTTTCATTGTTTTTTGCAATAAAATAGGATACAAATAAGAAGTTGAAGGACTCCTAAGTGTTTCATGCATTCTTGCATTCATGCATTTATGAATGCAGCTGTAGGAATCCTCCTGTGTGCAATCCCCAGGCACTAGAGGTTAAATGAGGGCTTGCCCTCATTTAACCTCTCGTGCCCGAGGATCGCGCACAGGAGGATTCCTACAGCTGCATGCATGATTGCAGCCACAGTACTCCTCCTGTCAGTGTGAGTCCCACAGCTGTGCTCATCAATGAATACAGCCGTGGGAATCATCATTGGATGATTCCCACAGCTGCATTCATTCATGATGAGCACAGCCCCAGTACTCCTGTGTTCTTGGATAGAGAATCACTATCCAAGAACACATACTACAGGGCTGCAAAACCAATCAGGGGAGCGGAGCTGTCAGCTCCGCTCCCCTGATTGCTCTTGCAGGTCCCCAAAAATTTGATCCCGATAGCCGAATTTACACAGGCCATTCTCGCTTACATGTTCAGTAAGTGAGAACGGCCCGATTCACCACGAGATCGGATTTTAAAACTTCACTCGCTCATCCCTATTTGCAATATTTTTGTACCACCCCATACCTTTAAATGAATGGTCATGTACCAGAATGTCAGCAGACATTCTAGTATTTCACACTTAAATCACAAGGTTAAAACTTATCACAGGGATGGGCAGCAGGTCTTTAAGTACATGGTTAGATGGTAAAACGTATTTTATTTTGTAATTATTGGAGAGTATATGTAAAGTTTAAAACCCCTGATATGGGGAGATATTTCCCTCCTTTTGCTGTTCTACTTATGCAAAGAAAGAAATTCTCTGTTCTTGTCATAGCTTTAAAATATTGGATTTTCTATCACTTTCTGTCTTGGTGACAATGATCATTGGGTTTAATGTATGCATTAGTATGAGTGCAAGTATGAGTCTCCCTAGCCTTCAATGCTCTACGCAAAATTATAAAAACTTGGGTTTTGTTATTTTTAAGATTGCTCTGGATAAAAGATGGGGCCGATGTTCAATCTTAGCCTAGAAGCCAAGGGGATCTGTAGGAATATAGGACCAACTCCATCTACCACCTTGCCTTCCAACAAATATAATAATTTTTCTATTGATAAATAGCAAATAAATGTCAATAACTTGCAAATATTGGTCAAGTGGCAGCTCTAGTACAAACAGGCACAGGTGCCTACACTTCAACGCATGGTGAATCATCATTGTGCTGCAAGGTGAGCTGGTACATGTTTTCTGTGCAACTTTGCCCTAGATTTATTTATCATTAGCTCTTTCAGTTTGATGAGTTCTAAAAGTGTTACAAAAGTTGCTAGAAAATGGTGTTGTGGGACAACAGTGAAATGAAGAACAGCAAATGGGGCATTGGTCCAAATTCACTCTGGGGCCCAATGCATGATTAGCTATCTTCTTGGCATGCACCATAAATTCTCATCACTCATTCTTGCCTCTTTGACTAAGCTAGCAAGTGATATAATAAACAGCTAAAAGTTTTGGACTGAAAGCTTTGCCTTCTGTAGTCTCAGGAAGTGATGAAGAGCAAGATGTGTAAAGGGGAAACGCAGGTTCAACACCTACAGTATATTGGCAAGGCAGCCCAGCGCCCGATGGAATTATTTTTGTCTCCGTTGAAAATGAGGCTTCGGCATTTGAAAAGGCTTCTCTTTGTGCATTTCTAGCACTGGGAATTGAAGGCCACAGTGCTGGTTTTGTGCTCGGATGTTCACAGCTGTCACGCATTGGTCGCCCTCCAAATTTCGAGTTTCCTGATTCCAATAAAGGCAAAGTACAAATTAGTTAGACACTAATTTCGAGAAGGCACAAGATGTACATGTATTATCTAAGGGGGTTGGGAGGGGAGGGTTATGTTTCTATAGTAAATCATCCTTTTTTTCTGTGGCAACAAGACAATCTTGTCATCTATTATCTTAAATTGATATTTTAACTCATTATGCTTGGATGCTTTGGAATGGCACCCAGAAATATTAACACAGCCTGTGTCTTTTTATAGCCAAGTGATAGGTCATTGCTTAAACTACATCTAAACCCAAGAACAGAACATTTTTATAGCACAGTTATTGAATGTAGCTGGTGCATTGTTTCCCCTAAATATTTGTTGATCTTCTAAAGTTTTTTCAGCCCTTTAACTTGTTATGCATTTGACTAAAATCTTGAAAAATACTATTAGCTTTCTAAGCTATTTCCTGGGAATTAAATCTCCCCTTCCCTATGTAATGGAGACAAGAAGGGGGTAAGTGTTTTAGTACAAATCTCTTTAGATGCAATACATCAAGTGGGCATTGTTACCCAAGGACTGGATTCTGGAAGGGTCACCAGGTAAAATTAAATCTGAAGTTGCCGAGCAAAGACCCCCTGAAATCTCAGACACCTTGAGGTTAAGGGACCTCAAGGGACCTGGGGAGAGGATTTAGATTAGCTTGAATCCTTTTTGGTGGTTTAGAAAGGAGAAGGTGGTACAGGTTGGGTTTTTTGATTTCCCAAAGATTTTCAAGCTGTAAAAAAGGAAACTAATGAAACCACCACACCTAAGGATTGGTAAGCTAAATACTAATATTGCATGTTTGTTTGGGGTTTATATACATTTATTATTGTATGTAAAGCCAAAACATTTTGGATAAAATAGACAATATTTATTACCCTTTACAGTTTTTTTCTCTTTTCCATCTGTTGGACTTGTTGGAAAGATTTCCCGAGACACAGTAAAAAAGGTTTCTCCAAAGGGATATCTATTCTTAAACGATATTGGAAATAGTTTGACCGCACAGTGGCTCAGAAGTTAGCGCTAGCTCCCAGGTTTGAATTTAGGCTATGACACTATCTGCATGGAGTTTGCAGGTTCTCTCCGGGAACTCCAGTTTCCTCACACATTCCAAAAGACATGTGACATATGACTGAGGTAGGGACATTAGATTGTTAGCCCTATTGAGGGACAGCTAGTGACATGACTATGGACTTTGTACAGCACTGTGTACAATGTTAGCGCTAAATAAATACTGTGTAATAATAATATTTAAAAAAATTGTTTGACCATTGAAAATAACTTCTTTCTTCTTTTCTTCTGACATCTCAGAGTGACAACAATGCATTTGATGAAATAAAGAGAGTGCCAGGCAAATGGTTGATAGTCTAGTCCAGTTTTTATTTTTCATGAAAGTCAACATATTTCTGGAATACAGTAAAGCCAATAAGGTCATTTTACATTTTGTTCTGCATTTTTCAATCCCACCCCCCAAAATGGGGGCAGCCATTTTAGGAAGTCAATAATGAGTCTGGTTACCTTTTTATTTAGTTGATTAGTTTTTGGTTCTGACACATTACTGTTATCAATTGCAGGTATTTTTTTCCTTGGGCCACACATGTCACACCAAAACTATTACAGCCAAGGACAGCCTTTTTATATGTTTCTAACATAGGGGAACCCTTGAAATAACTTTGAGGTCTTCAGGGAACCTCTTTTATAATTACTATATCCACAACTCACAGTATATTAGCACAGTGATGAGTGGGTAGAATGTCTCTTACATTGCTGGCTATTGGGAAAAATGTCACTCTTACAGATCATTGGTGTCACTTAAAGTGACCAAAGTGGCACAACTTACTCAAGGGACTGATCACAACATGTGTAGGAACCCTGGGGTTCTTAGGTCCTGGTTGAGAAACATCGCCCAAAGATAATTTACTGCAGTCACAAATAGTTACCATCCACCGCCAACCACAATATACAATAGAATGAGGTCTCAGCAATAAATTTGCTATAGCTAAATGCTTTTGTCTTTCTCGACTTTGTCAAGTCTTAGGCTGAATTGTGCTGAATTATTTTAAAAGTCCTCATTCAGCGGCTGACGTTTCTCATATTCATTTTCATTTTTCCAGGTGCTGAACTTCCATTAAGCTCGCTAATTTCTGTACGTTCTCATTTGCAGATCATTATCTTGCCATGAAATTGGCAAACTGTAAATCACATTATGAGCTTTCTTGTTAATGACAGACTTATGAATATTTTTTTCCTCTTCTTTCTTCAAATAGGTTGTTTTACCTTTATAATTCATAGTATAGAAAATCAGGGTTAAAGTACTTCTTCATGTAAAATATAAATATATATTAAATAAAATATTATGTATTGTAATACTATGCTAATAGAAGCTTACGTTCTAACCTAAAGCCAATGGTGAGAATCTAACCCAATCTACTTTATGTTATATGGCAACAATGCTGCTTTTCCAAGTTGATGTCACCTTAAGCTGCTGAGATACAGGTTTCTCCATATTTTGGACATTATTGTCAACATTATTGCTAGAGCAGACTCATTTTGTATTCATATTCAGTAAACTGGATGGTAGGCATCCTTTAGCACATTCTCCAAATGGCAAAATCGCTCTGGATCATTAGATATCAGTTTGTTTTGTGCCCAACATGCCTAATCTCTCCATCCACACTAGGAGCCCTGGGCCCTTTTTCCTGGTAGATCTGTAACAAATGCCCCATTTACCTTCTCTTTTTATGCATGCCCCCCAGAAAATCAATGTGAAATGTTCTCAGCTGATAAAATGTTCTCTGGAAGGAACCAAAGAGCAACTAGTGGCTGCCATAATTGCCGAATGAAATAGCACCAAGTGACTGGAGCTGTAAAAAAAAAGCTGGCTGTGAATACACAAAACGTAAATCGGCTAAAAAGAAATTACAGACCTAAGGGCAGAGGTGGTAAGGAAATGGATAGGCTTCCTCTTTATCTTGACAAGCTGTAAAAATCAATGCTGAGCAGTCGTGCCTTTTCTTGTTCGGAACGAATATTGCTCCAAGCGGAATGAGCAAATAGCGCCATTACAAACACGGGATATGGCAGAGAGGTGTCAAGCCACAGATGTTCCCTGCCGACATTGTGCAGTAATCTATGGGCAAAAAACACCTTTTTCATTTTGGCAACCTTGAATAGTTTTTCATGGTGGTTCAAAGGTGATGCAAATTACACTTATGATAAAATGATAAACAAATATAGTTAGGCTTTTCGAATCTTCATCAGAAAAACTCAAATAGTTGCTTCCTGCAAAAGAGGAAGCATTATTCTTAACTCCCCAGTTGCCTGTGTTTCCAATCTTAACTCTTTTTGAAAGCCTGGTTTAGGCCCGGACAAATGTCCAATGGACATCAGGCAATTGTTACTGGAAATATTCTTTCATGATCGTTTCCAGTGACAACTGAACAAAAAAGCATTCCACTCATAGCACTTTTCTGGTCTATAGAGGGTAGAGGGAAGAGTGTACGCTCTCCTCCATAGGAGTGAACAGCAGACAAACAACTACCATGGCGGATTAATGAACAAAGTCAAGGAAGTGCTATGAACATGTCACATTTTTGAGCACAACCATACATTTTGGGCAACTATTATGTAATGTGTGTACAAAGCTTAAGGTTCCTCAGCATTTAAAGTTTTGGCAAAGCCTGAAGCCTGTATTCCTTGTTGTGTCTTGTAGGTCCAAGAACACCATTATAAATTTTGAGGCCTATACTATTTGACTTCAAAGTCAAACTCTAGTCCAGTATAGACGTACCCCTTCTCCCTCTGATGAGGTTAGCAAGGGAAACCATTGCTTATGGAGAGAGATATATATAATATAATAGAGAAAGATTTCCAGAGAGGTGAGTATTAAACCTATTTTACGGGGAACTGTGTTTGGGTAAAATCATAATGTCACATTCAAGAGAATCTTTAACCATTTTAAGATTTTTTTTCTTTACCCTACTATCTAAATTTGGGCTGTCAAATTCCAGTCCTCAAGGACTATCCACAGGCCAGGGTTTTCATATGAACAAAGTTTTTTTTGAAAAGTATATTTACTGTTGGAGAAATCGTGGAAATGTGTATGGACCCTGGCCCTCAAGATCTCGGTAGTTTCGGTCAAGGTGAAAGCAAGGGAAAGTTTCAGTTCTAAATTGCAGAAGACCTTTGTGTAGCATGTCAACCCATGGCCAATGGCTAGATTTGAGAAACTAGGCATGGCTGGGAGTATAAAGAGAATTTTCCTTGGGCAAAGTACAAAACACAAAGTGCATCATGGTGTCTCAGTGAATGGTGGTCATAGTGGATGGTGAATGTTGAGAAGAACATGGCTTATTGTAATACATCTTTTCATATATATAAAATAAAAATTGGAAAAAGGTGAAATCGAAGACGAGTAGTACCTTAAAAACTGAACAAGAAAATCCTGTAGACTCAATTAAAAAAATCCAATGCTATCATGAAAAATATTTTTTATCATTCAAATTTCTTTAACAAATGGGCTAAACACATTTCACTGTTTTCTTTTAACATTGATTTACTTTGCAACTCTCGGGACTTTGTCACAGAGACACAAAGAAAGATTTTCCTGCTGCCGGGAACCAGAATCGGAGGTCTAAAACGGGAGCAGGTAGCTTTATGATGCCCAGCAGCAGCACCCACTAACTACCAAATCCTTAGTAATAAACGTATACCATGGAACAGGCTTTTATCCTTAAGGATGTGGCTGCTTTCTACAGAAATCAAGTTATAAACATTGCACGTCTTTTATTTTGATGCACCTGGAATGCATTTAGCTGCTTTCAACTTGGAGTTCAATTGGGCTTTACTGACATCTATCTGAAGAAACTGAACAATTCACAAGCATTTTATAAGAAAAATATTACAAAGATGAGCTTGCAACATTTACAGTATTCCAGCTTAAAAGCAATGCGAGCAACAAAGATCCATTACGGTCTGTTCTGGAACTCCAGAGAACTTATGCCAACTTAGACAAAATGAATTTCTTGGAAGAAGTTGCATCTTGCTAGCCTGCCAAAACAATAATCCGATGTGTCTTTCACACAAGATAATTCCATAATTCAAATGTTCCTGTATTTTCTTAGGCGAGATGTTTTCCGAGATTGAAATTTCGAGCATGACTTTGCAGACTCAATTTTTGTATTTGTGTAGAGAGTCTTATAGCACGGCCTGTAACTCCGAGACGTTTGGACTGTGATGGACAAGGGGGGTGGGGAAGGAAGGGGGGGTGATGAGTTTTCTATGCATTGTATGCCAAACCAGAACTCATTGGTATGCCATGCAGAGTAGTGATCCAGCTCCAGCCACCTGAATAACACAATGCAAAACACTGCAGACACAAAGGATTCTGGTTATGGACATTTAAATAAGCACATTCAGGCAGCTGGAACAAGCGAGGCCAGGCTACATGCAGCATACGAATGAGTCCCGTCATTTTAACGCTCCGGAGTTGATGCATGACAGATATTTACTAAAGTAAATCGGACATCATGCATAAAAGCTCGGACTATTAAATTGATTTTATAATCTTTCAGTGTTTTCTCATATGTGAAAGGTCTATTCCAGCCAAAATAATTTATAAGCCTTCAACTGCATGCATAGTATACTCTCTAATAGTCCACATCACCACCAGTTATATCTGTAGCACCATGAAAGCACTTCAGTACTACGAGAAATAAAAGGCAGCCATTGCTAATTTCCTTCTAAGAGTACTATGGCGGATTTCATCTGGCATCAGTATTTTCTAGGATGCTGATCTGGAAGCAAGCATGATCAGGATAAAGTTTGAACTCTTATCAATTTCTTGTTCCTGGGTTAGCAACTTAAAAAGACTCAAAACTAATGTAAAAGTCCAAGTAGCAGATAAATATCATTTTCAAATGCAAGATTGGCAACAGCTTCCATATCAACCTCCATACCTGGCATACCTGAGCCTCTTTACCTGTGGACTTCTTTCTCTGTAGCGTTCCTTTAGAGTGTTGTTCCCCATCAGTATTTTATGGGTACCTGGGGATTCTGCAGAGATATTCATTTTTACATTTGGAAAATAACTCAACATTGTATATGTATAAATATATATATTGTGCAGGATAAACAAGAACCACTATTATATTTCTATTGCTGTTTGCTTTCCTTCTGCAGATATTTCCTCAGTTCCTGCAGGACTTCCTAGGATATACTATGCATAGATCAATGCCCTTTTCTTGTTTGTTTTTTCTTCATTACGTTTAGTTGGCTTTTTTACTTGGAATTGTTCCTAATGACTGTTGGAGGCTTGTTGTTAAAACAGACAATCTGATATTCAGATAACCATTTTTCACTGCTTTATAAATCCTGATTTATATTTTAACAATTAGGCATCCGTACATGTGTATGTACATGGTTCTTGCTCTTCAGCCTATGACATTGTAAGTGTTAAAACAAATGTTTCTGTGTAGGATCCTGGTTTTTATGTAGAAATGATCAGATAGGCTATAAAGCCACTCCGAAGATATTAAATGCAAAGGAAATGGCCCCTAACCCACAACTACCCTGGCTTTCAGGAAGTTTGGGACCACAGTATTGCCATTTGGAGGCCATAGGAGATAATATACACATGATCCCTCTTTAATGCAGTGAACCTGGAACCACTCTGTTCTAAGCATTTCTAGGTTCACAGCTGTCATATGACAACAGCAAATACCACTGATCCCTCTGCGAGTAAGTCCTGCGCCATTCTGGCTTCTCTATTCTTTCCGGCACAGACGGGACACCATTCGCACCATCCTCTTTTTTATTCTTCTTCTGGCTTCTGCTCACATAAACCAATCTGGCACTGTACAGGGGTGAGATCGGGTGACATGTCTTCCTGAAAATATATAATAGTATCATATACTCCCAACTCTCTAATAAACCAACCAATAAATACATTAAAAAAGCAATAAAATTGTATAATATTTTACTGTGCACACATCACTGTGCAAATATCAACCTGAATATGCCTGGTTTGGCCATATTTATTAAATGGAAACAGATTTTTGTTTTCTGGGTAACATGATTTTAAAACTTGCATATACGTGTATAATAGGAGTAAGCAAAAGTGCCATTCACTTGAATAGAGTAACTGATTGCCGTATTTAAAAATAACATATGTAGCCTAATAACTTCCATTGGGACCACATACTACTTGTGTAATATGTGAGGATTTGCGGCAAAAGTAGCTTTTTAAAGCAAAAGGTATTACTATCAAGGTAGACCTCGAGGTAGCAATGAGTTCTCCACTTTATAAACATGCCAGCACTAGTAAAAAAATGAATAGAGAGATAAGCCTATGCTTCTACAT
This sequence comes from Pyxicephalus adspersus, assembly GCF_032062135.1. Lineage (NCBI taxonomy): Eukaryota > Metazoa > Chordata > Amphibia > Anura > Pyxicephalidae > Pyxicephalus > Pyxicephalus adspersus. The sequence goes on along the minus strand of NC_092866.1, from coordinate 58,254,677 downwards.
CCCCTGATCTCGCTTTTTTGTGAAAAACGTTGGAATACTAGGACCAGGTCATAACAAAAAACTCAAACCAAAACACTATATTCTTTACCATGAATGTCTATTGTAGGTATTGAGAGTATACACTGGAGAGTATACTTTTTTATCAGTGAAGCTGGGTGATCCAGCAAACCTGGAATGGATTTCTTCAAAGTGATGTGCTATTTGCTTGTAATTGTTTTAAATCCTGGCCCAGATCCATTCCAGGTGTGTGTTTGATCACTCAACTTCACTGATGAAAGTGTATCCTCTCCAGCCTTGCGGGGATTTAATAAATCAGGGCCACTGAATCCATAAGAATATAGGTTTCCTCTGTTTTAGATACCAGATAATAATAACGTTGGTATTTCACCTGTATTTCTTTTGAAGTTTGCATACCTTAATTCTATATGGTTGGCAACCTTTAATCACCCCACTTGTTTTGACTAAACCATTTTAAGGTTTATTGATTTGTTTAGAGAATCAAAATCTTCCAAAATGCCTATTAACAATTCAATTGAAATTAATATGTTCATATGGTCCATGAATCACATCTCCAGATAAGAACACAGTCTGGCGCATTTCATCTCTCCCAGTCATCGTTTTTGACATTCTTGTCAGCTGATCATCACTTTTATGCAAGGGGTGTATACAATAGTGTCATTATTTTAGTAATAATAACATCCATTTTTTAGGTGATCCAACAACAGATTGCCCATTATTGTCTGTTTTATATCCCTGGCCTGTCAAGGAACAAATCTTAAAATGTAAATCTTAGCTGTAGATACTCACTCATGATTTTTTGTTTGCAAATAGTCATGAGTTCATTAATATCACAGATCCCAGCCCCCTTCATAAAGCCTAAACATCCCTCAAGACCTTTATAATGATTTCAAGGTATGTAAAACAGATAGGGACATACATCTATCCCACTCGTGTGTCATATTAAATTAGCCATATTTCATTTATATCCCAATTGGGTAAGAAAATTATTAAATTTCTCCAAGGAGCAAGTCTGACAATTATTTTTTGTCCATGTTGATGATCCTTTTAAGGGGAAGGGGGATGAAATATAATCAAAAAGAAAGAAATTGTAATTTATATTCTAATGGCAATGTAATAAATGTGACGTGGTCTACCTTGAGAAACCCTACTAAAAATACAGCCTTGTGGAGATAATCCAATAAATAAAAACAAGGCGAAATGTATTCTAACCTCCTTGGCGGTATAAATACTAAGTATTTTTAAATGTAAAAGCGGTCTCCAGCCACACATTTGCAAGCAGATTCCTGGCCGACATCTGCTTGCCCTGCCCTCGGGTTCCCAACTTTTACACGCCGGGGAGGGCCGCAGGTGTCGGCTGGGCATCGGCAGTTTACACAGGTGAAGAAGATGCCGGGCATCACTGAAGGACACTGCAGGTATCTCTGGAGGACGCTGCTGGAATGTGGGAACCAGGTAGGAATTTTAAACTCCCTGGCAATTCCACCCTGAGTGTGGATTGGAGTTACCGCTTTTGGTTTGGAAAATTCACCCCGAGGCACAATCGGGATTACCGCCAGGGAGGTTTATACGAGAAATGATATACACAAAAAAATACATAAAAATAAAAGAACACCAAATAAATTACAATATTCTACACCAAAAGGGAAGACTTTTTTCAAGAAAATTTTTAGGCAACCTAAATAACTAAAAAAATGTCCACGTTGGAGAAAAATTAACAGAGAGAAAACCCCGACATACATAGACATTTAATAGTTTATGCACTGCAAAATGCAACCACCGTGGTGCTAAAAAGCATTGAGGAGCTGTGTTTGGTGACACACCTCTACCTGACTGTATGAGGGTAAGGACAGGTAGACAAAGACAATGGGATGCATGATACCTTGGGACAGCCTGGTAATCCTCCCATAGAAGTGAAAAAGTTGCAAACTGCTTGAATGGAACTGGAACAATTTGGGACAGACATTGCCTTTCATCAGCTGTCTTTTACTTATACAAGCTAAATATTTAAAGCCCCTGCTGGCTTCAAGATTTGACTGAGTGACTCTTGAGTTACTCTATAATGTCATCTGTCTCTGAGTATGACCTTGGAGTTTGTGACTTTCATGGTCTGCAGCCTTACAAGAAACATTAACCAATACAATCTTTTTCCTAAAGGGTTGAATATGTGTCAGATCTCCTATTCCATTTCCGAGCTTTTGCATCTGATCTAAAAACAATGTGTTAATCAACTGACAAAGTTTTTTCCTGGGGGAGGATCACACTATCACCAATGTGATGGATCTTAATGATGCAGAAAAAATGTAAAATGATGTCAAGACACACAGAAATAAGATGGATCCAGTTATAACAGCAAAATGCTATGCAACTTGTCTCGTCCTGCAGGCCTTATCGATCTCAGGCTACTTCCATAATTAATTAGATCTATGAGCGGGAAACATTTGGAACTTAAGTTTAATTTTAGAGACTTGTTTTATGGATGTTTTTTTTTTTTGTGTAGAGTTTATATCCTTTTTATACATTCGTTGTATGGTGCTGACGTGTCAAGAGGATTATAAAGTTTGCCATATTAAACTACTTTTGAAAACACCAATTGCTTGGCTTATTTTGGTTTTTGCAAGAAAGGATGCACTTGTCCTGACTTGTTGGAACATTGTAGCACACTTGTTTATGCTTGTAGCATGTTGTCTTGCTAACTTATTACAACAATAAAACTCAATTACATTGCAATTTACCTCTTAAAGAGAATTAAATGGGGACTACCACTAACTAGCCAGCTGGTTGTGTGCTGAGACAGCTGGTTTAAATCCTCTTCAATATACTTTTTTCCAGGTCAGGGGCTTAAAGCATTAATGTAAAACAATTTGTGTATTTAGAAACCAGTGGTGGGTTTCTTGAATTGCCCAATATATTGAACTATGCATTTATCATTGATTGTGTAGAGAGGACAAGTCTTGGCCAAATTTTGGACAAAGCCATTAGGACCTCCTGATGTTTTCTTCTATTAAATAAACTGTATATCAGATCGCTAGCTAAGACTACATCTGAGTTTCATGTATTGGTTCGTGACCCAGCCAGCCAATATTATGGGTAGGGCAGCTCTGATGCCCCTAATAGAAAGTCATCATTTGCATAGCAAAATACATCAATGTTTGGGGATTTGGAAGAAATTCAGACCCCAAAGTCTAGGCACCTTATCTACATATTGTTTTGTAGTGATAATATAGGCACACATATCCTTTAGATTGCAACATTATAATAAATATAAGTTTCATTTATGTCGAGTTAGATCTCTACTGGATTGCAAAGACCGGAATAAAACTGTGTGATTCCAACCCTTTCCCTCACTATCCAAATTACACAAAAAGAAGGTTCGGGTGACTTTAAGAGCTGTTCTCATATCTGGCTGCACCCTTACTTTATAATACAAATAGCAACCCTCCTGCAGCATAATATCCTCCTTCCTAAAAAAACAGCAAGTGTTACTTTTGAAGGCATCCTCTCTGTGTCCTGCACAGGCCAGTACTCACATTATATCTGTGGCCTGTGAAATTGCTTATGGATTCAGTAAATTGAAAATAACAAGGAGTCCTAGTCTGTGGCCATGGAAAAGACAGCAGTGCTTCTGCTTTATGAGCTGTGTATGTTTTTTATGGGCTGCAGTTTCATATCATTACTGAGAAAACACAATGAGTCGACGAAGGAAGCAATCATCATGTGATATGCCCAGTGGAATCCGGACGGTTACACTTCAGCCGCTTCTGTAAACAATTGCCTATTAAGGGCTACCAAGGAATGAGGGAGCCGTCAATGCTGGCAGATTAACAGAAGGACATTACACAAATGATTGCTGAGATGCTGATAATTTGTCGAGTGACCCTATCGAGATGGATTTACCTGGTGCAGCACCGCTCAGTACTGACATATTTATGTACAACTTATATCTCCGAATAAGTTGCAGTCTATGACTCATTTGATTATCCATTGAAAGTCTAGAAGGATCATTCCTAATTTCCTATTGAATATAAATAAATAAATATCAGCACATGCACATGTGCACAAGAGTTAAATCATCCTGAATAAATGTATTTAGTTTTACCCATATTTGTAGACAGCTAACTTCTAACATCTGAAAATTGGAAATTTTATCCAGTTATAACACAGCGGTATGGCCTTACAGAAAAATTTGTCCTGTCAAAGTCATATGATCCTTGTCCTCTCCAATTTGTGTTGCTCGGTGAATAGTGATACCCATTTTTGCAGTAAATATCTCCGATTTTCAACATTTGGGATGGAGTACTTTTGCTGCCCCTGTTGAAGGGTTCAGTTTCCATGTTTGAGTTTATTATTAATTTATTCTTGGTCGCTTGCCTTTGGGTCTGACCAGGGTCATTCCCATTCATTAATAATAGTATTTCTTAAAAACATAGAGCAACAGGCAAAAACAACACAAATGATATCATAGATTACTTTAAACCTTATGTACAGTGCAATAAAAGCAACACTTCATCAAGCTGCACCATAAGGTGCATTTAATGCATGCAAAAGTAATTTTTCAACCTATAATATTGTATGTCTTTTTAGCATACCTTAAAGTGAACCTGTGGGCAAGATATGCACATAGCATTTTATTATTTTTAAAAATCAGTAAAGAGCCTTTAAAACCGGTCCATAATGAACTCTAAATCTGCAGGCACTGTTGAGAAAAGTGCACGGCCAAAGCTCTGAAGCTCCTGATCTCTGCACTATTTATTTTAATTCAAGATAAGAAGGCCGAGGCTGCAGAGTTACTGCTTGCAGATGGATTAAAGGGTGAGCTGAACTGCCATGTCATTTTGGTGGAATGGGGAGGCTTGCAAGGTGAGGTGTGCCACCTAATCACTGCTGAAAAGGGTGGAAAACAGAAGTTATTCCTTGGAGGTGGTTGAGATGTCATTGGGTTGGGGGAGCAGGGTGAGCTGAGTTGCTGAATGATTTACTTCAAATAACATTAAATCTTCTTCCGTGAAAATATCCCCACAGTGCCCAGAGCTAAAGAGGTCAGTGGGGGCTTGTTTGGTCATTTTCCTATTGGTGGGAAAATATAAAACTTGTATGTTTAGCACATCCTAAGGGGTATAGCAAGCCTTTTTTTCTAGTTTTGGATAAACTAGAGGAACGCCTGTTGTTCTTGCTATTTATTAAGACTTACTTCGGGGACATCTATAGAAGTAAAAATCTTCCAGGGGTTATAATTTTAGTAGGGGAAGATTGAAGATACATTCCTCTAACAGAGATCCAGGAAGCAATAAAAACCTGCTAACTCAGGAGTAGTTCCAAGAACTGGAACATATACAGCGCTCGGAAGAGTTGGTAGTTGATTAGGATGGTAAGGAGTGAATGTTATTCTGATACATGGACTTTTCTCAAGCAGTACCCCTGTTTCAGGAATATTGCTACCTACATAGCTCTTCTGTTAGGAATACCAGGGTCCTGGCTGAGCATTACCTTTTTCTTTCCCCATGCAATACCCCTCCTCCCCTTTATATCTCATTGTGCCTCCATAGATCCATCTTCCCCATTTCGCCTTCCTTTCCTCTTTCTTCTGTATTTCTTTGGTTTACTTTCATTTTAGTCTTTGGTTCCTTATTCAGGGGCTTGAAATTTTCATGTATCAAAAAATGTCTAAATAAACAGCTTTTCCAAAATAAAATAAAAAAATAACTGATAACCCTTGCACAGAACTAGAAAAGATGCAAAACCCAATTAAAAAAAGGTTTTGGCTTTACATACATTTTGGGTTTTCTCCCCAAGTGTATAGAAACGAAAAACATGCTTTAGCTCCTCTTTAAATACAAACCTAGTAACTTGTTCTCAATTTTACCAATCGAATGTGAAGAAGAAAATCACTCTTATTTTAATTTTATGAGACTTAAAATGCTTTAAAGAAAAGCCATAATTTCATGAAATTGCTAAGACATTGCACAAGAGGCGGCAGGTACAAAAACATTTGACCTCTTGCAACTCCGAAGTTCGACAACAAACTGATTTCTAGTGCTAGTCGCTTTTCAATCTCTGCATGAATTTAAGCATAATGCAGCCCCAGATCCCGAAGACAGTGCTAAATAATACACTATGCACATTAAACTAAGTGGCTTTGTACTTGAGACACATCAAGGCTATGATGCAGAATGAACAAATTCAGTATATTGACTCCTACGGTCAACATGTTTTACAGTTGGTATAAAATACCCAGCCGAGGAAGGTTTTACAATCACCGTGGACTTCTCTGAAAGCTACATTAGACTGAATGCAGGACACTATCATTATCTAGAGTCTTCAATTCCCGGAAAAAAAGGAACATAGTTTTGTCAGTAAACACCTTTAAAAGGCGTATTTCATATGAAAAGACCATGTGGATGATTCATAATTACACCCGTCTTGAAAGAAGTGGGCTGCTATTACTGGTCTCTCCTAAAAATGCTTTTCTCTGGCTGCCATGATAACAAACTGGCTTCAGTGCTTTGAGATTTTGACCTAAAACAAGAACAGGCAGTCTCCAAGTTATGAATAAGAAAAGTTATACAGGTTTGTTCTTAAGTTGAATTTGTATATAAGTTGTCATAGGTACATTTCTTCTAATACATGCAACTTGGACAGATGTGTGTCTTAACATATTATTTTTTTTACCTTTCTGTATATACTTTCTGTAAATGTGCAACTTTCAGCAGTGCAACCTCAAACAATCTTGGTAGAAGATGATGGACTTGTTGGAGAGGATGGGACTGGTATTGGAAAGTCAAGGTCTGATTCTGCTGTTGGAGTCTTAAAATTAATGTGCACAAAAATTTTTTTTAGCCATAAATGGCTATGTAGCATGTCAACCTGTCGGTAACCGTACAGTAAACTTTGGTAAACTTCTTCACCTTGCTCCTTTACCTTTGCCCTTTCTGCTTCAATGAGTATGATGTATAGTATTATGGTGTATAGTACAGTGGTCACTGTGAAGGCTGGCACCTCACGTCATCAACACTTTTCTAGAAGCAGCAGATATTCTAATGAGCACAACAATTGTGGAAAGCCACAATGTACGCTTTGGCTGCAGACTGGTGATCCCCTGCTGTACAACCTCCATTTTTAATTATGAGTTGTATGTAAGTCGAATGTTTGTAACTCGGAGACTGTCTAGAAATGAGAGATGGTGATTTTTTTTCTGACTTTTTAATGAAATGTGCTTGTTTTGGGTCACTGATTTAGAATTTCTTAAAGCCAGATATATTCTTTAATTGGCATTTTCAGAAGTAAGTCATAAATGGAAATCTACATATTTCAGAAACATGTTAAGGCCAGTTCCCAAAAAAGTAATGTTTTAGTTACAGTTGGGGGCTGGAGGTCTAAGCCAGCCCCTGGCTTCCTTTATGTCCTAGATACCTCAAAATATGCCCCACTTGGTCAAAATTCCTAATGCTGTTCATGCCCATCTAGACGTTTGTGGTGTTTGCGGACACGTTTGTGGGTTGTAGCTTCCCCTGGAACATTCCTATAATATAAAACACATAAATATCTACTAGAGAATGGGAACTCTTCAGAGTAACAGGTGTGCAGACCTTGAAACCCAGAGATCAAATCAGTAAATTCCATTGGAGACTCTCCTAAGGGAAGTAAGTGTCAGATGGTTTAACCAGAAGTAGTCACCTCCAAATGGACTTGTTTTGTGATGCTGAAAAAGTTTAACCAGCCATCATAGCTGGTGAAATGCCTTTAACATTGCAGAACATTTTCCCCAAAGAGAAAGCACATTTTTAGCTGTTGTCCATTAAACTCTCTTTCTCTACCTCAAAGTCATTAGAAGTATATGAACCATATGAGGAAGTCTTACAGTTTCCAGGCAAAAAAATATAATTATCTTCCATTACCATAAAGCATATAAATCAATTTACTGTACTCCAAGTTCTTTTCCAAACCCACTTATCACCTTGTAATTTTATCAGTGGCATCATGACTGTGCTGCACAGAGCTTGTGCAAAAAAACAAAAAAAAACAATGGAACAGCATTTCCCAATCAGGGTTCAGTGGATCCCTGGGATTCCTCAATATGTTGCTAGGGGTTCCCTAAACAATGAGTAAATTGTGACTCTTTGGTCACAAAGGATCTTTATGATCTTTTTGGCCACTTGTAAGGGTGACCAGCAATGTAAGATGCATTCATTCCATTGACTACGACACTAATGTACTATGAGCTGTGGGTATATTAATTAAAGCAGGGGTTCCTCAAAGACCTAAAAGTTATTTCAAGGTTTTCCCCTGGGCTAAAAATGTTGAGAAACACTGGATTAGAAGGACCCGGAAATATCACATAACGTAAGTGCAAATGCCAATGCCAAACCAGCCACCTTTTAGTAAAATAGAGCTATAGTGGTTGGTCTTTAATACAAGATGTAAATATTGAGGAACAGAGATTGCTCTCAACTCTAGCATCAACACTGGCCTTTTGCTAGCTTGCCAATTTATATAAAGTGACAATGTTGTTACAAAAAGAAATCTTCCCCCAACCCTATTGGTGCTCACCAGCACTCTCCCACCAATGTCTTCTCCAACTGAGCCAACAAGACCCAGGTATAGAAGAACATATGACACCCTCCCATGTAACAGTGTTAGGGTCCAGCAGCCAATCACTAAGTCTAAGTACAATGGTATGACATGGCATCATGGCTTCTCGCTGAGAAATTTTGTAATGCAAAAATGGAACGAACAGTGGGAGAGTTCTAGCAAGGTGAATACCAATGGGCCATTTGTAAAGAGGTTGTCAATTTGTCCTGAATGAGCAAGCTGATAATGTCTCTTTATCATTAATTTTGTAAAAATTTGGTTGGGATGAAACTGATAAATTTAAGTAAAACAAAATTCACTAAAATTCATCCCTGATAGGAAGATGCTGATGTTACTTACCACCTCTACATTCCAAATGGCACACATAGTTGATCTTGAACTTAGTTCATGTCTATAAGCATCTGTAACTATCATTCTGTCGGCATTAGCATTGCTATGACTGTACCGAGAGGGCATTCCGCTAGATTTGTCCATAAAAGCAGCGCTCATCCAGACTCGGGTGATTTTACTCTGAGGAAACATTTCGACGATGAGTCTGGTAAAAACCTTCTTTATTGCGGCTATATATCACAAATGATTCAATCATGGTTTAATGAGCAACGAGTGAAATTGAGTATCCGTCTCCAAAAAGGAAAATGATTGTTTAAAGATTCAATGCCTGGATGAAATATCTGTAGATGCAGTGTGCTTGTAGCCATTAAGATGTGATTCCTTATCTATCAAAAGGGGATAAGCATGCCAAATATCAGCGGAGATCTGGATACACTTATCCACACATCTCGAGCCAAAGATACTCTGGGAAAGGTAGATAAAAGTAAATATGAATAAAAAATATAAAAGAATAAAAAAAAATAAAAAATAAAATGAGCTTTCAATTTCAATATATCTGAATGCCTTCAGCTGGTTTTAATAAATACCTGATTGTGTATGTATGTGCAGGAACTAGAGACCCAAACCTGGGAAGTTCAACCAAAAAGTTGTAATTGTTTGTGCAGACAATAATTTGACATACATACACGGGCATATATGAGCCAAGTCAAGGAAAGTAAACTATCTTTGTACCTGGAAGCTTTGGCCTTGTTCCAGAGTTTAAAGGAACCTTCAGGTCCAGATGGCTCAGAAAACCCATTTCCAATATTAGTACAAGTAACAAGTCTAAAACTTTTTTATATTTCCCATCCTAAAACTGCAACAGAATGTAGGAAGAAATTTCCAAAAGAGGAATTGTATTTTGACATTTTCTACTAGGAGTAATATGATTTACCATCAACTTTTACACTGGAGATAATTACAAAACTTTGGATTCACCTTTTGAACAATAGTTACCAGGACAATTGGAGAAAAGTGGATTTTCAATGGGGATCAGGTTGTGCCCTGCATTATTCAGAAAACAAAGAACTAGACACCAATGCCACCTTTGTTCTCCTTGCGGCGTATCTGTTCCGCAATACTTACCTAAAATGACTTAACATGAATTATTCTGCACCTCATCTCTGTAGGGACCTTGGTAGTAGCAGGGTTTGGCTTCTTCACGCTGAAAGCTCTTGCAAGAAGAACAGTGAGCAGCAAATCCTACCTAATCTCACTCTGCAAGTCCACAGATGTGGTGATTACATTACTTTACATTTTTCAGGTTAAAAACCATATCAACAAGTATAGTTGATCGTTCAAGGAATACATAGTTCCCACCACTTCTTTTAAGCAGTACTGAAAGCACAAACAAAGTTTTGTTAACTTGCCAGTTTAGGCAAAGTGATAATGTCATCGCTATCATACATCCCTTCTCAGCTTATTGTTATTTCTCTTGCCAGAACTGCCCACCTCCCTTTTTTCTGAGCAATACATGGGTATGGGAGAGTTTATGACCTCCTCCTATGTAACAGTGCTTGGGTCCATCAACCAATCACTAAGATTAGGCACAATGGAATGCCATGGTGCCAAAACTTCTCATTGAGAACTTTTCGTGCTGCAGTAGAGAAAGGAACAGTGGGAGTTTTCTGGAAAAAGGAATTTGCAAATGGGTTGCATAGAAATCTATTGTTCTTGCTACTTTCTATGAGCTGAACTGAAAATTATGTTTGCTCTGTATAATAATCTTCCGCCATGTAATGGAGACGTCCAGATTGAGTGGCAATGATGGCTTCCCCCATTGTCACAAAGTTGCCATGTGAAAATAAAAGTGCCTAGGGAAAGAAAATGAATGCAGCCAAATGATCCAAGGAATGGTAAACTGCAATATATTAATTTGGTTTTGGGTTTTATAAATTGTACTTTCAATATCAGAAATAGAAGAAGCTTGGATATCACCAATACGGTTACTTCTACATGAGAAGGAAAAGTGCAGGTTTGCTTACCCAGATCTGTAACAAATGTACTGATTATTATGCTGGTCCTCTAAACATTTATTTCTGTGTCATTTATTGGAATTATGGGTATTAGCAGTATAACTTGATTTCTTACTTGTATACGATATGTATACACCCACCTATGGGTTTAGTGTAATTATGGTTTGCTAGGTGTAATTATTTATCCTTCTGCGACTATTTTATCCTTATTTGCCTTATGACGATCCGTGCGTCGGCCAGTTTCTGAAAGAAGATTAAATGTTCCTTGGTAATTACAAGAGAAATTGAAGTGACTTTTAAAGGGATCACTTGATGCTGTTATATTTCCCGTAGATGTAGGTGTACCCTGCGGATTATTCAAGGAGCCGCACAAGAATTTACAGATAGTGTGATTGTAGTTTTCTGAGACATCTGGAATCACCATCTGTTACCTTCATGATGTGTTATTAGAAAAGGTCTTAGCATGTTCTTTTGCTTGGCAGAAATCTCTGGGACCATCTCAAGTGTGACCATCAAAATGCATTATTGGGGTCTATTGTCTCAACCAGATGGCCCATTAATTAAATTATATTGCATCATTTTATTTTGGAGAACCATATTTTAAGGTCAATTTTTACAATATTCCTACATTCCCTTATCCTTTATGTGCTAAATAGAAAATCTTGTAAATTGTTGTTTAACTTCCCCCATGGGGACCCAGACAAAAGCTTGTTTTTCTCATGGAATGGTTAGAACGTCTTGTGTTTTTATTGCTGCCCATGTCTTTCTGTCCTTGTGACAATGGCTCCCTTTCTTGTACACTATTTTTATGCATTCTATTCTAAACTGAAGTTTTGTACAGATGGTTAATTATTGTTGCTGCAAATAATTGTAAATGGTCATTCTAGGTAACAGTTTTATAAATATTCGCTATACAGACATACTGGTCTGAAATAATTGCACTGTGGAGAGGAGAATGGGAGAAGACATGTGAGGGGTACTCTGCTACAGGGACTGTTTAGTGATCCACAAATGGCATATCCTTAAATGACATTGTGGGATACCTGTGCTGACGTTAGATTTTCACTTGAAGAAATTACAAAAATCAATTATTTACAAGCTCTGCCTATTAAATAATGAGACCTAAATAATACCTTATAATAATTTATATGACAATTTTAATGTTTTTCCCCTTAATTATTCTCTCCATTCACAATTAGGCACCAATGCCATCATGTTTTCTACTGATGGAAGGTGTGGAGCAGATTAGTTTATTATATCTGATGTTTTTTTCTTTACTGCATCCATTGACTTAAAGTGTGTTCCTTTAGGCACTGATTTAGGAAAAAGTCCCTAGGTGCCAAATCTGGTGAATGTGGAGGATGTTCTAGCATAGTAATGTGTTTGTCAGTCACAGAAAGTGCTGTGTGAGAAGAAGCGTTGTCCTGATGAAGAATGAAACCATTTCCCCACATTTCTGAAGTATTTTCCTGACTCTTTCTCTCAGCTTTGTCAGAACTTCCTCATATTAATGTTGGGTCATTGTTGTGCCGTCTGGAACCCATTCTGCCAAAATGACGCCCCTCATGTCACAAAACACGACAAGCGTGAGTTTGGACTTTTTTGATTCTTGGTGATAAAGGTGTTTCCAGTTGTTTTGTTTCACGATAATACTGGAAGATCCAGGTTCCCTTTTAGGTTTCTGGGCCACCTCACGTTACTGCAGAATGTCGTCACAAATTTCCTTGCGGCACTCTTTTTGCCCTGGTGTGAAGTTTTATTAAATTGACGGGTTGCCCAGCTTTAAAAATTAAACCTAAATAACGTATCCAAAGAACAATCAAAAACACTCATTAATCTACTAATGCTCTCAATTTAGTCCTCTGCAGTACTTTTCTATCATTAGATTATTTCTGTCACTGGTATTATTATTAGATGCCACCAGTCTTCTGGGTTGAATCCCAATTAATGAAGTTGGGGGATCAGGGTGGGGCTTATATGAAAGGGTGAGGGTTACCAAAGTAGAGATGAAAGCTAAAGAAAACTTGTGTTTTACCAATGTAGGATAAAGCAATATGCTTGTTTTAAAGCAGAACTATAGTTCCTCATACTCAGCTCAGCAAATGATGCCCTGATATGTTGGGTATCCCAAATAAAAGAACTTGCACAGGAGTTACATTACTTCCGCTGTTAGCCAAAGTTCTGAGAACAAGTGCATGGACAGGTGAGTTTAAATAAAAAATTGGGTCCCAATTTTTGTTAATTATCTGACTGTTTCTTTTTATATTTCGCCATTGTTTTAGACTAAAAAGAATAGTGCTGTCTTTGTATAGGTGGGCTGGGTGGGCTCTTTCTCTAGCCCATAAGGCTACGTACACACTTCCAATTATTATCGTCGGAAAACGAACGACGAACGTTCCTGCACGATATATATGAACGATCGTATAGCACCGATACTGCACATAGAGGTAACGACACGATCGTTCGTAGATATTGTACACACAATAGATACGATCGTTTAAGCGATAGAGGAACTATGTGCACGACAGGAAAGTGAACGGACGTTCGTTCATCACGCATGCTCTGAACATGGACGATCAACGAACGACCGTACACACGAACGATGTTCAACGATCGTCGTCCAATCCGATCCGCCGGTCCGGTCGTTCGTTTCCAGCGACTTTCCTCGTTCGTCGGCGTCGTTGGTTACTTTTTTACGAACGATTTTTTGCCCAATCGATCGTTCGTCGTTCGATTGGAATGATAAAAATTGGAAGTGTGTACGCACCTTAACACTTCCTAAGTTAGATAATCCTCACTAGAGGTAAGGAGTTGGAGATTTTTATCAATAAACCCTAACAAAAGTCACTAATTTGAAGACAATGTAGCCAGTTTCAATCAGACCTTGTTTTTTGTCAATGAAAAATAAAGCCAAGGATGTGATTGGTTACCAAGGACACTGTAGAAACATTGCATTTCAGATTCTTTTTATCCATTAAACATGCCGTTTGGCTAAGAAAAATCCAATAACATTTTATTAGAAAGGACAGACATTCCCCGTTATGCCCAAGCTGAATTTTCTCAAGGACCAAACACTTGAGACATATTGTTCTGTTGTCATGGCAATTAAAAAAGTATCAGCGAGGATAAATGTTCCTTGATTTGTTTGTGTGTTTTGGTCAAGTTTGACTCCTACGTAAGACTCGGTCTTACCTGACAAAAGATTTTGTAAAATAACACAAGTACTTAGGGTTACTGTTTGCTCTTGTTAGTAAAGATGTTGTTTATCATGGGAAAAGCATAATTATTTATATAGTATTAGGATGTAAAGGAGATCAGATTTAATAAAAATAACCTTGTTAATATGTGTAAACATATCTTGTTTATGTGTACGGTTTGTAATTATACATGTACATGGGTGGGGGGCAGCCATATTGAAAATCTACCAGTGCCATTGATTACAAAGTTGTCTGGAAAACCCTTTGCAGAGCTCAATCGTTGCTTCGTTCCTTCATCAAAGCCTTTGGAAATTCTGGGTATGTTGGAATAGGGGACCTTTTTCCTTTCCTCCAAGGATGTACTGCTTGGGCTTGAGTATGAGTATGAGTACAATGAGTACTTCTAAAACAAGTCTATGGGACAATAGTGCACTGGCACCCCAACACTAGATTTTTAAGAGGCCAAAAGGAAAGGGATGAAAAGTTATCATGAACATGTTTTACTAACCCTGATAATAGGGGACTGATTTAATAAAGCTCTCCAAGGCTGGAGAGGATAGTCTTTTATCTGGGAAGCTGGGTAATCCAGCAAACCTGGAATAGATTTCTTCAAAGTCCCTACGCAGAGTGTACATATGTGCCAGGTAGACAATCCTGTTAAATATCCCAGGATTTAGTATATTCAGGGTTGGATTTATACTTTCTGCTCCCCTAGGCCATGAACACCATGAACGATGTTCCACAGGAACAAGGGAGAGAGGAGAGGGAGTGTCAGTTGAAGAAGGGAGAGAAAGTTGGAAGATCATGGAGAGAGACACAGAGGGGGAGAGAGAAGAGAAAGCGAAGGGAATAGAGAGGCAAATTGTAAAGAGAGGAGAGTGGGAGAAAGAGAGGGAGGGAGAAGTGAGAGAGGAGATGAGAAAGATAGTGGAGAAACTGAGAGTGAAATAAAGAGAAAGGGAAGAGAGGGAGGAAAAGAGAGAAAAGACAAAGAAATAAAAAGGGGGAGAGAAAAATAGGGAGATGGGAGAGAGAACATAGAAGCGAGAGAGAGAGGTGAGAGATGGAGGGAGAAAATAGAAAGAGTGAAAAGGGGAAAAGAGAGTGGGAGGAGAAGGGGTGAGAGAAGGAGGACAGAGTGAAGGAGGAAGAAGGGAGAACAAGGGGGAAGGAAGAGTGTGAGAACAGAACTGAAGGAGAAAGAAGAGTGAGAGCAGGAGAAGAGAGAGTGGGAGGGAGAAGAGAGAGAAAGGGGGCATTAAGAGCTAGAATGGAATGAAGAGAGAAGGGTGATCCCTTCATTACTGATGTCCTGTTACTGTAGATCCTGTTGGCAAGCAGCAGGTTCCAGTTCAACATAGCGTTATTGAAATTCTGCCTCCTAGTAGCCATGCCACCCAGACCCCAGTCTAGGTGGCCTTGTGGGAAAAGTCTGCCCCTGGGTATATTGGGAAAATATTGAGAAAAACTGCACCAGATTGTGCAGATCGTGACATATATTGGAACAGTAAATAAGATTGCACTTGCAAAAACTAAATTAAGCCTTAAGCACAAAATCCAGTCACAAGAAGCCCTCAGGTGGTATGCCACCAACTGAGAAGAAGACCTTCTGCCATGAGCTAGGCCAAAGAGATGCTAGTGCAGGACACCTTTTATCAATCATGCAGCTAAAGATTTGTCATTAGTGTATAATATGTGCAATTCAATGTTCTATATTTTCATATTTTAGGCTTTTATACTGTCTGAGATGATGCTTACACAAGGTTTAGATGCATAAATTCAACGAAGGAACTGAGCCATGTTAGCAAAGAGGACCTCCTGGGATTCTCATCCCTATGCTCTAAGGTTCAGTGCTTTTTACAGACGTCTGCATAGAATTTGCAATCGTTACAGGCATCCCCAGCAAAGTTCTGCAAAATGATTTTCATAGCTAGTGATATTTACCCTTACAGGTGTTAAATATATTTTGATACATGTCAGGAAACGCATTGACATGGATATATCTACGATCACATAACAGAAGCATGTAAGGAACGTGTCCAGTTGGCCTAGATGGGATTTGTTTTCTTTAAATACATTTTCGGTTCTACTATCCAGTTCACATTTTGCTTTAAAATCATTACAATTAAAAACAAACTTAATAATAAACACAAAAAGCAGCACATTTAGTATCTAGCCCATTGCTTTTCAATTACAAGCTTCTATTAAACTGTTTTTTTTTTCTGCACAAAATCTTCTGGTCTTCAATCAAAATGGATATTTCTAAATTAATTTTTTTCTGAAAAGCCACCTATAAAGCATATGCCATTCAGGGATGGATCAGGCAGAGAGATGAATGTCACAGCATGGGGACCTGTGTGTGGACAAGACACTTCATAACATAAAGGCTCAGTTGCAATTAAGACCGACTCACGCTGACGAGCTTTGATTAAAAAGGAATATGGGGAGAGAGAAAATATCTAGAGAGACAAGGAAAAATATGCAAGCAAACTTTTCAAAAGGTCAAAAAAACTTTGCAAAATGCAATAAACTATGTTTTGGAAGAAAAGTGGCTCATGTGCTATTTTATTTATGATAATTTGTTATTACTTTTCATTACATTTTTTCTGTTAATGCAACTTGATTGATAAAAATCATTTTTTTTCTGTTTTACTTCAAGTTTTTTGTCTTTTAAACATTGAAAAGATTTCAGTAAAATAATATTATTTTTTGAAATACTCAAACTTTTGTAGATAGGCTTTTTTGCCTTTTTATAAAAAAATGTATTATTAATAATAAAATATTAATATGTTACCCCAATCCTCCCTTCCTGGGGTCTGTGATTCTGAAAGTATTAAAATCAGAAACAGCTTGACAGCTGGTACATTCATAGGATTAAGACTGGATACCCTGCTAATAATACTGGTTGATTTTCTTTCGTTTTTTAAAAGAAATCTTTAGCAGTCGTCAATGATATCAGAAAAATTTAAATTCTAAAGAAAATACACCATAACTATGTAACTATGTAACTATGTAAAAAAAACTTAAGATATAAAAAAGATATACTTAAACAACCTAAGGTAAATATAAGTGGAGGGGAAAAATATAAGGACCCTCAATTGAAACACAAATTGTATTATATATACAATTCATGCAAAAGCTTATAATTTAAGCTACGAATAAAAAGTGGAGAGGGAAGGCAGAAGGACAGGGGGATTACAGTTCCTTTGGGTTTTATTGGTTCCTGTGTCTCTATCAGGGAGATTTCTTTAAATTTGTCCCCTATTGTTGAATATAACAAAGGGCAAGCCACACTCAATCTCAATAAAAACGTTGTTGTTGGTATAGTGGAGAAATAGGATCTAATAGCTTGTGGAAGGAGTTGGGAGCTAAATGCATGAATAGAAAACAATGGAAACTCTAACCAGCTGAAGAATAATAATCAATTTATTAGTGCTTGGCATGCATTAGGAATGACACTAGGACTGTTGATCCAGTTGAATTGCCTCAGAGGATCAGGGAATCATTTATTTCCCCCAATTGGAGTAAATTGAACCATGTTTACAAGTTTATTATTTGCCTTCTTCTGGATCAACTATATATATATATATATTTATATATTTATATATATATATATATATATATTGGGATATGTTTTAAAATGGTTAAAATTGATGGACTTTTTTTCAACCTGACTAACTATGTAACTATATGACATAAAACTTTGCTAATCTTTTTGTAAAACTGGGGCTCCCCCTTCTTTAGGGCTAACATTAGGAACAACAGTTTTTAAATACATGAAAGTATGCACATCTACACTAAAGGTGGATTGAGCAGAATTTCGTCATTGTTAATTTCAAATTTTTATGAATGTCACATTTAAATAAGTGATTGATATTGTATTAGTTGTATCATGTAAAAAATTGGCTCTATCAGTCAGTTGATATTGATTATAAAATTACATTCAGTTATACCTGTATTGATAATATACACACTTACACATGTTTTACAGTTGTTTCTTCTTTTTTCTTAGCCCTGAAGAAGAAAAAGCCAAGACCTGAAGTGTGTTGGCTTTGTTTTATGTCATACATTATGAGTGAGCATTATTCTCTTAGTAGCGTTAGATGTTTTTATTAATGCATGGTGCTCCTCACCTACTGCCACAATCTTCACATGTTGAAGGAACTCATTCTAAAGGCCTACAATAAGCCTCTAAAAACTTACTCATCATGGGCAAGGTCTCATTCCTTCACATGCAGAATACAATCATAGCTGCCTGCGATTCCATTATGGAATTTCTCTGCACTTTCTATCACTATGTCAGAGCCTTCAAATGCAAGACAAACAGAGAGGAACCCTGACCAGGTTTTGATATGCTCAATACTCAACAAAAAAAATTGGTAAAGTTGGGTTTTTATATAAGAAGAATCCATATTGGTTGCTGTAGGTCACAACCTTCTTTCCTCTCCATCTCTTGGCCATGCTTTTTCCAATCACCAATATTGCCCTATTCACATCCTTTCGTCTCAGATCATCATTACGTAAACGTATTCTTCATTATATCACTCCGATCTGCAAAAAGGAGACAGCGCACAAAATGACATTATGTAAGAAATTAGAATAAAATAGAAAAATTGTAATTGCATATTTTGAAGATATCAGTTAAATGTATTTTTTTTTTTCCGGTGGCACTCTACTCATTTGGATGGGTAGTGAAGTGAAGAGTAATATGTTGAATTAAGTGGAGAGGTAAATGAAGCAATTAATTCTTTTCTGTTCAAGACAATAAGGAGACCCAGCAGAATACAGAACAGCAACTTACTGATCTCTACTGGGATTCTAAAGTGATAAGACCAGGAGTTAAAGAGGATTCGGTACTTCGCTTCTCACTCCTTTGAAGTAGCAGCGAGGGACTCGGTGACACAAGATATCAGAAATATAGTGAGAGCTATTACTGCCTGTTAGTTATGCTGCTTAATCCTCTCACTGCCAGGCGAGCTGGAATACTTTGTGTGGCTGGAAGCCGGGGCTCTCCAGATCCGCAGCTTATATGGAGTACTTGGAGTGGATTAATGAATCTCGACCTGGTAAGGGTGTCTGAGAGAGCACAAATGTATCAGCAAGATTAGATCAATACCGCGCTGCTTTTCATTAACTTTGCTATGTAATATTATAACAATCCAGATACGAGATGCTTTATGGAACTTTCTATATAGGCGGAATGCTGTTTACTGACAAAGATTTAAACGTTTAAAGAGAACCCGACATTTAAAAAAAAAATTCTACATATCAAAAAAAACCCATTGTATAAATGTTTTACAGTTTGGTTTATCACCCTGAAATGTCTGATGTGAAAAGCTATCCATGCAAGAATTGACAAGAACTCAAATTTCAAATAATTCTATATCTGACCGTCAACTGAAGACACATTGCAATTGAATCATAGTGGATTATTTAGCATTATTTTTTTAGCCAATAAAATTGTAAATCCCCATTTTATTATCCCATTATTATTCTTTCAATTAATGAAGATATAGGCATTTGCTCCAAATTTCGATGGAGCAGAAATCAATCAAGAGCTCCCAAAAACCTCTAGCATTTTCCGACCTGACAGGTTAAGGTTATTTGGATTCTGCACAGAATATTGATCAC
>NC_092866.1:58231663-58233712 GCF_032062135.1 Pyxicephalus adspersus | reverse complement strand
CAAGGTTTTCTGGAAATTTTTGATAAAGGCTATGGTGATAGTGTACCTTTATGCTCATAGTAGAACCCAAATTTTTAAAGAGCAAGTTTTGTACCGGTTCTTCATATTTTGTGCTTTATGGTTACCCAAGAGGTTCTTGACAACCTTGACATAGCTGTGCCAGGCAGAAGCTTCAGTATCAGCCATATAACTTGTGAAATTTGAATAATTTGTCAGTTTCCGAATCTGGGGTCCATCAAAGATTCCTGCTTTTATTTTTTCAGTTCTCAATCCAGGGAAGAATCTACAAATGTATTTGAAGCAATCACCGTCTTGTTCAGAGCTCTAACAAATTGCTTCATTAATCCCAAATTCATGTGTAGTGGAGGGAGAATGATTTTTTCTTTGTCAGCTATTGGCTCTTAATGATGTTCGCTGCACCTTTTTTCATGGTTTCCCTTGAAGGCCATGTCACTTGTTTCCAGTGATCCTGCTTTGCTCTATTATCCCACAGGCAGATGAAACATGGGTACTTTGTGTATTCACTTTCCTGTCCAAGTAGGAAGTTCACCATTTTTAAATCAACACATATGGACCACTGGTGTTCATGATAGCAAAGCTTTTGTAGAACCATTTGGATATTTTCATATTCTTCTTTAAGTTTTGTTGAGTGACCAATTGGAATTGATTCATAGCAGTTGCCATTTTGCAGTAAAACAGATTTCAAACTTTGAGTGGAACTGTCTATGAAAAGCCGCCAGTCTTCTGCTCGCTATTCTGGTACTCCCATATGGGCTAGTAGTCCAGAGATGTTACAACAGTACACAAAGCCCCTGATTCATCAATAAAATCCGCACTCGCTGGAAGCGCGAAAGTACGCGTGACCAGCGAGCGCGGTTTACCGCGGTCCGGACTCGAGTGTGCTCGTACACTCGCCTCCTCACTGCCAGCCGGATTCCTGCCTTCATAATAATGAGCAATAGGGGAATGTGTGTGCCATTAGAAAGAATGATTTTTTAGGGGAACAGTGACTTTTAATGCAAGTTCGCCAGTGTAAAGCTGCCGGAGATGCGCGGCTCCGGCCGCGAGCTTTTTCAGTTGCTGAAAAGCGCGACGGCGTACGATTTTGGATCGCAAATACGAATGCGCGAGCGATCATCCGATTCTGCTTGATGAATCAGGGGCAAAGTCTCCATCTTCACTGAAATATGGTCGTAGTGTCACCTCTCTTGTCCTATACACCGTTATTTTAACTTCCGCTCTCAGACTCAGTGAGCATACTGAACACTGGTATGGGAAGATCAGCACCATGCGGCACAGGTCGTCTTGCTGATTCCAAGTCAGGGTACTCCCACTTGTTTTTACACATTCACAGCACAAATATAAAAATCATTATGATTGTTTTTGGGCTCTCGCCATTCCATAGGTACATCATATTTAAAACTTTTTAGTTTTCTATTTTTCCACTCACGTAGACACTCTACACAAGTTTTGCATAACATAAGGGGGGCCCAATACTTATCTTGGTTCCCCAGTTTAATACCAAAATATGCAAGATATGCTTTTTTCACAAATTCTGTAATGTTTTTGCTGGGAATATTCACCACAAATGTGGCAAACCACATTAGGGTCATTTAAACAACTTTTTCTTGAAGAACTCATATTTCTGTAAAAAAAAGAAAATGTATGTATAAAAAGAAGGCAAATGAAAGTTTCATGAATATAATGCAACATTCAATATATAAAATGCAAAACATTTATATGCGGTGTTAACATTTGTTGTTGGTAAAATCGTCTATTCTGATTCCTGTATCACAAAAACTAGGGCCAATTCAATGAAACTGATGTAATTTCTGGATTCAGCAGACCTGAAATTCACTAAATATATTGAAAAATCATTGATAAGTGAAACATTTTCAGGACAGAGTACAAAATGACTTTTGGAGAACAGCTGTACAGATGCTGGATGTTTGTCCAAGATGATCAAGAATATTCATTTCCAACAATAGAAATCTAGCCCTGGCTGTTCTTCAGGACTGTAAATCAAGAAATTATTATCCTTAATCTCAG
>NC_092866.1:58229757-58231027 GCF_032062135.1 Pyxicephalus adspersus | reverse complement strand
CTTCATTTTGGCCGGTCTGCCCAAAACTGATCCTCTACTGTTTACAAAAATATGCTAAATTGCGATATACTGAATTAAAAAAATAATTATATATTTTAAATGAAACGGGTATTAATGACTACATATGATCACATACTTGCTAAAGCAAACTGGCAGATAGATAACCTCACCAATTAGTTCCCGAAGCTTCAATGTCCAGTCAAAGGTTGGGGGTGGAGATGTGACCCGGCTGTATTGCTTAATGTGAACCATAAACTCTATATCCATTTTTTTCTTTTATGTTGTTTTACTTTTTATATTCAAATTTTTTTTTAGTTATTTAAGTGGAACTAAATGTAAAGTATAAACTATTGTCACCAAGCAGGTCATGATAAACATACCTGCCTGACAGCAAATTTGTATTCACATTTACCTGTCCTTGCTCCGGTGCCACCACCTTTCTCCACTGCTCAGTGTGGGATCTTTGGTTATCCGGATCGGCCAGGTCACGATAACATAACTCCGATGCATACATGTGAATTCATTCAGTCCCAGAGGAAGCCAGGATACCCATCATATCGTGGAATCTTTTCTAAATCCTAGTGTATTTAGAATGAAGATTGCAAACAGACAGGTAAGTATGTTTTATGGCAGAAGGGACAGCACTTTATAGATAGCAGAAGGGGCATCTGCTGTCCCTTCTGCAATAAATATCTTGCCGGCTTGAAACTTTGGAATGCAGACATTAGTTCTATTTTATAACCCCAGAAAACCCTGCATATGGACTTGTGTTCTTTTAGGCCATTCTGCTGCCTAACTCACTCTCCCCATGTGGAATCAACTAGGTGGAAATGCATTATTTATTCCTATTAAATGGAAAAAAAAACAACTTATATTGTAGAGCAACCCATGTGGTGCAACGCATACTAAAAAAAAGTCAATACTGCTATTACTGAACTTATACTGAGAATACTAGTGGCCGGGCTATATTTTTACCTATCTGGAGGTAGAGACCCTGGACAAGCAATGTAGAGCAGGATAGTTAAAAGTTCAAATCGGAATTATGGTTATCAGACCTTTGAATATCATTGAAGCAACCAGTTCATGGGAAGAAGAACTAAAGGTGATGAAAAAAACTCGGCCAATCCATCCAATCAAATGAAGGGAATACATTGTAGTGTATAACCATTGTTGCACAATTTTGTGATATCACCAGGACTGGACATTGATCTTCCTGCCTAGGTTCCCCATTCTAATATGTGATTGGTTACTTCTGGCAACACCTCTTTTT
>NC_092866.1:58186229-58228087 GCF_032062135.1 Pyxicephalus adspersus | reverse complement strand
TAAAGTAAAAGAATATATGTATATTGATAAAGGTTATTTATATTGACTTGAGATAAATGGATAAAAGCATATATTCTAAAAACAAATCATAGCATGGTATGTACCAATATAACTCTATACCTATAATAGAAAATCTTAAATATATTAAAGTATTTTACTTACTATTCATTTTTTAACCCCAGATGAATGTCAGGGATGGTGAATTCGTAGTAAGAAGATAAAGACTCTCTTCCTAGGAAGTGAGAAAGTTGGTGTATGTTTAAATAATGGGCATATATGAAAATGATGAGTAGTGAATATTAATGATTTTTTAAGGTAATATTACACATATATATATATATATATATATATATATATATATATATATATAAGTGGTCTTGAATAAATTAAATGTAATGAGTAAGTCAAGTCATTAGGAGGTGTCTTAATTTTCAGGCAGGAGTAAATGAAAGAATGAGAATTAGAAGAAAAAAAAAACATCCATCCTTCCCTTCTTTCCTCTTCTGCTGCATCTCTTTATAGATCTCTTCATTGGCTTCCATTTCACCTTAGAATCAAATTCAAGCTCCTATGCTTTGCCTTTTAAATCCCTCCACAGTTCTTGGCCCACTTACCTTTCTGCCATGATAGAAAATCCCCCCAGCCGCTCTCTTCACTCATAACCTCATCACACGCAGGGCTCACAGACTTTTCTAGCGCTGCCCCTACTCTCTGGAATGGTCTTCCTCGCCCCATTCAGCTTGCTTCTACTTTCTGATCATTTATTAGAGCTTTTAAAACCCATCTTTTTGAATTTGCCTACCCGTCTTCTTTTGTCCCCTAAACCGTCACTACTTCCCATCTCTCCATATTTCCCCTCTTATTGTGTAATACCTTCCCCACCTCCTGGATTATAAGCACTTCGGGGCAGGGTCCTTTCCTCCTCCTATGTCACTGTCTGTATCTGTCTGTCATTTGTAACCTCTATTTAATCTACAGCACTGTGTAATATGTTGGCTGTATATTGCTGTATAAATATATAGCATATATATAGCATATATATGCTGTATATTAGTAATAATAATAAAAATTTACTAAACTGGTCTATAGCAGATTTGTAAAAATGTATCCATAAAGTGCATACAGGAGCTGAAAAGGTTAAATAAGGGATTGAGTTTAGCAGATCATTGCAGCTTATCACGTTATTTAGTATCCTGGAACCAGGCATTTATTTATAGTTAGCATCAAATAAACCTTCCCCTTTGTTCTGGTGAGCTAGGCATTTACCTTCATCATCTTGCTGGGTTAAACATAATTCTATCATTGCTCACTAGTTACAGCTTGTTCTACTGTAAATCAGACAGACCACACGACCTTCTCTCCCCTGCAGTATGTGTGATTGACATAAAATATCTCATTTCCTCTTCCTATTATCTGATGGAGCTTCCTTCTCTTCAACCCATGACTTACACGTAAACCCTACCGAACCATCGCAATGAGTAGATTATCCTTTCCTGGGAACTTGGTGTGTAGTTATATAGGGCAGACTTGGCCAACCTTCAATCTATAGTTGTAAGTGAACTCAAAATCCCAGGGGAGATTGTATTGCTTTTCAGGTTTCATTAAAGCTGAACTCCAGGGACAAGAAATATTTTAAATATCTATTTCAATAGCTACATGGAATATAAATCTGCACCAAATGCTGTTGTAAACCAAATCTTGTAAAAGTAGCTGTGACATCATCACATGGCCTGTGCAGGGAATACAGTTGTGGGAGGAGCCAATAAACTCCTCCCATTACAGGCTGCCTACAGAAAACTATGGGAGGGGGTGGACACAAGACCAGTCATGCTACACAAAGTGAGCAAAAAGCACTGATTGGTCTTTATTACAGGAATCTCCTTTCTATACAAAAGCAACATTTCACACTGGATGTACCAATGTGAAAAAAGTGCACAATGATTTGGATCCATATACACATGCCTCTGTATTTGTATTTTATTTGCTTATCTTGGAGCTTATCTCAACTACAGGGCTTCTAAACTCATATGAGTATTTATATATATTGTTGTTGCTTTTTCCATTTGGACTGGAGTGGAAGAATGGGTTTACCTGTCCTTAATGTTTTCTTTGTCCATTTTGGACACCTTGGAAAGCTGAACAGGAAGCAAAAAACATTTCCCGCAGTTAAACCTGCAGTTCTATATTATAATGACCATGGATTTACGGTAAATGTAATTTTGTACAAGGATAGTTTGCTGGGAATAATATTTATTAATCCCTATAGGAACACCAGAAGCAAAAAAAAAAAAAAAATATACATTTATATATTACAATTAATATTTATATACAAATTCTTGCGTATTTTGCACTTGGTATCCAATATCTCTTACAAATTTGTTGGTTCTTTATAATAAACACAATCTTTTAAGTGTTTTTGTAGCTTTAATGCAGGGTGAAACTTTCAATTCCCAAAATGTTCTGAATCAGTATTATACAATAAATGTAAATCTGAATTTGTTAAGTTCTGTTTTTCTTGACGAGCAATATATTACTGTCAGAGGTTCTAACCATCTTTATATCATTGTATAATATAAATACTGTTTATATTTCATCTGGGATTTAAGGACAGATTTAAGGACAGCATCAGAGCCACTCAAAGAGTAAATCTTCTTCTGGGGGTATGCAAAAAGAGAGAGGGCAAAGATAGAGAGTTAGAGAGGGGGATGATAGGTAATGGGAAGAGGAGAGAGGGGAAAAAATTGGGGGTTATGAAAAAAAGAGATGGGAAAGAGAGAGGGGATATATTAATGCAAGCTCGCCAGTGCCAAACTCCCGGGGATGCGCGTCCCAAGCGGAGGGATCATTTCAGTTAATATCTTCCAAGAGAACCCGCCAGTACCTGGAATTTGGTTGATAAATCGATAGAAGGGCTCCGATTTTGATCTCCAAAGAGAGGGAGAGGTCGAGAGGGAAGGGGAGAGAGACGGGGAGTCAAATGTGCATACCTATAAAATAAAACAAAAACATTTCTACACATATTACACATATATATATATTTTTCCCCAGAAATTATCTAACATATAAAATATGGACAAATGAGCTCATATGGTCCACAGTTTTCGTGGTGTTAGTGGATATGACTTTCAGAATATTCATCTTTTTTGGTGACTTTCGGTCACTGTAGACTAAGACATTATGGAATTATATTGTGACTGTAGCATTGTAAAACAGCCATTACTTTACTGTTATTTTTACTTTTATCATTGCCCTATTATTGATTATCAAGCTGTTTGGTGAAATCACGTCATAAATGGGCATGCCACCTCTCTTTAATAAACCTCAGCATTAGTTTAGATAATTTTTTTGTATATCCCTGTGTAAAGCTATTTAAATCGGACATAACATTGTCTAGTGGAGAACTAGTGATTGCTTTGTGTTGCGAGTGCTAAACTGCCAAAAACGAACAAAAAAAGCAGATAAATTTTTTGTATGCAAAGATACATTTGGAGCCTACACAAAGGTGTGAATGTTTCTAAGATAAATAGTGTTTCAAAGAAGAATAACAAATACATGTTCAAAAAAATGTAAAAGGATCAAAATAAAGAAAAGATAGAAGATCAGAAAGACTCGGGTAAAAAAAGAGAAGATGGAAAAGTAATAATAATGGCATTTGCTGCATGCAGCAGTCTTCCCCCCAATCAGAGCAGCTTCAGAATATCTCTAAAAAACCTTTAAAATCCATTCTGTCTTTACAGCGACGAAATAAGTTAACCTTTTCCTCCTCTTGTAACCCCTTGTCATTTTGCTTTAGTTAAGGTAATGAGAATGGGTAACTTACTACTTTTCTTTAAAATATGTTGGTGCTATATAAATGAACAACATAAAAACAATACAAAACTGCACTTTATGACCATTCCTAAATCTTAAGGAGTGATTCTATTATTGATCTTTTTAAAGCTAAAATTCCATAATTGTCCACTTCTATTATAAAACTCTGATAAGCCCAGGACACTTTTCATACTTACTATATTCCTAATTCTCCTTGGTTTTCTTCCCACTGGACCACTGGTCCCACTATGAATTTCTTCTTTGCCCGCTGCCCCCTCTCAGACATCATCACTAGTGTTGGTGGAATATCTCACTATTCCATTCGACAGCTATTCGATCCAATAGTGAGATATTGTTCAGGTGATAGAATGCCGAATTCGAACACCATTAAAGTCAATAGTGGGAGTCCTGTGTTCCTGGATAGAAAAACTCTATCCAGGAACACATACTACAGGGCTGCAACAGCGATCCTGATTGCTGTTGCTGCACTGTACTAGTAGTATGCGTTCTTGGATAGAGTTTCTCTATTCAAGAACACAGGGCACTAGAGGTGATGAATGGGGAAACTTGACCCTATTCAACCTCTAGTGACCTGGGATCGCCTGCAGTCACAGCTGTGACCATGGGAACTAAACTGCAGATAAATTCTGCAGTTCCACTACTATCCCCGGGGCACTACAGGTTAATTAATCTGTAGTGCCCTAGTGATCACCTGCAGTCACAGTTGTGACCACAAAGTTCCCACGATCATGTGACCATGGGAACTGAACTGCAGATAAACTCTGCAGTTCCACTACGATTCCCGGGGCACTACAGGTTAGGCTGCAATCATTGATTAGCTCAGTGTGCAATCTTCGGGGGACTACAGGTTAATTAATCTGTAGTTCCCTCGAGGAACGCACACTCTTCTCAATGATTGCAGACTTGCAGAGAAGATGCTGGCCAGCAAGTATCTCTTAATCTGTAACACCCACAGTAATATGATACATTTGTTACATTTTTCTTAAATTCACAAAAATGTACAAATGTATCATAATATTTATGTGCTGGAAAGTGTGTTACAGAGTAGGAGATATCATGTCATAGTAGGATAACCTGTAAAAAAAAATTAGGTAAATAAACACAAACAATAAATAATTTAACATGAATTTTTTTTAACACTTTTTACATTATTTTATCTGAATTTTTACCATCGAATCTTTTTTTTTTTTTTTCTGGGTCGGGTCTACCCGAATTCGAACAGCCATTTTTGGGTCGAATATAAGGACAACCCGAATTCAAACACCAACACATTGAAGGCTCACAGAGGATAGCACTAGTTGCAAGGGGAGCAAGGAATAGGTAAAGCTTCCTAGACTTAATAAATGTCTAGGAAGGGTGGGTCCAAATACGACCAAAAGAAAACTAAACTATTCTGCATTAACTGGTATAAACCTTATAGCTTAAGTAACTAAATCATTAATTATTGCATCAGCATTAGAACACTCTACCTACAGCCTTCCTCTGATGACTTTCTCCCCCTTACTGAGACTTAACCTCCCAGATGGTTCATTTCTGTCTGGATTTTTATGTCTAAAAGCAGAACATTTCTTTCATGAAAATGTATTTTACAATATAATATAATAGTATGAGTATAATAAAGCTTGAAACACAAAATCATGTCAAAATAATAAATTAAATAAAAAAAAGTTTAATATTAAATTTAATAATAAACTTTGACATGATTTTGTGTTACAAACTTTATTTTACTCATACTATTACATTATTAAATACATTTTCATTAAAGACAACGTACTGCATTTAGACACATAAATCCAATATATTGCATTCAATACAGTCATTTTTTATTGAATGCAATACAAAATAATTTGAAATTCCTGCCGTGCCCCTAGCAACAGCCGCATGCACCGACGTCACCGGGAACTCCCGGGGAACATCAGCGCACTATCCGGGGGACAGATCAATGAAGAGGATGCAGCCAGAGGATGGCAGTACACTGGAGGATGCCGCAGGATGCCGATGGGACCAGGTAAGACCTTATTTTTTGTTTTTTTAGCTACCCCGAATGTGACTTGGGGTTACTGCTTTCAGCTGTTTTTTTTTTTTTTTTACTCTTACCACTTGGGAGGTTAATGACAACTACAACTGCCCTCTGTCACATTTTTTTTATAATCCTATTCATTTAGGGGTAAAATGCATAAGCGTGAGCTTATGAGCATAGGACCTGATTTAATAAAACTCTTCCGGAGGCGATAGAATATCATGGTTGAACCTGGGTGAGCAAGCAAACCTGGAATGGATCTGGTCCATGGTTGAAAGCATAGTTACATAGTTAGGTTAAAAAAAGACATTCAAAAAAGACAAGTCCTTCATGTTCCACCACTAGGAAGCTAAACATGTCCGAGATAAAAACTCTATAGACATAGTTGATTCAGAGGAAGGCAAAAAAAGCCTGGTTCAATTTGCTCCAACAGGGGAAAACAATTTTTTGATTCATCTAGTGACGCAATCAGATGTTCCCTGGATCAACAGTCTCTGTTGTCCAAATAGTAGCAAATGATTTTGAAAAAATCCATTCTAGATCACCTATGATCTCCTATGATAGTCTATCTTCTCCAGTCTTAGGAAGCCCCAGTAGGTGGCAATAAAATGTCAGAGGAAGGTTGTAGATGGGTGAAATGTCCCAATGTTGTTGAATTAGTTAAGTTGTTTTAAAATGTATAGATTGACAATGTGAAGTTTGACGTCCTTTTGTTTGTGGTATCTTAAAGTGGGTAACGTATGAAACCAATGAGTGGCGCCATGTGATTTTACTTGTATCTGGTTTTGATTTGCTGAAATGTAAAACCTTCTCTTATCTGTACACTAATATTCCTAAATTACCAACTTATATTCTCATTTAGGAATGTATTCAGTGAAGAATTGTAAAATCTATTTTTTTTCCTTTTTTAGGAGCTGATACATAACATGTATGAAACGTAACCAGATACAAGTGACTCCATTTGATCCCACTAGGTAAGAAAGAAACATTTAGCAGGTTATAAAACATGAGAGACACAAGAATGTAGTGCCGTGATTGACCTACACCTTGTATGGTGGTTGTCCCACCATTAGGTAGTCATTTATACAAAAACAACCTTGTGCCTCTGTAATCAAATCCTAGATTTTGTTTTGGAGAACAAGACATTAGGATTATCTATACAGGGAAGATGAGAAGGAACTTCAGTGTTGTTATCAGCAAATAGTAGTGATCAGCAAATCTTTAGAAGTTTCATTAGTTTCAGGTTGAACTAATGTTGTAGGTCCCCTGAATCCAGTTTGCTTCCAACATCTATGACCGGCAAGGATACCACTGGCTGTAAGCCCGCTGTTAAATTAAAATGGGAATCGTTCCTACTGACTGGTGGTTGTTAAGGGTATAGCAATTTACCGCCAATGACTTTGTGGTTGGCAATGTAAATATTGGTTGTAAGTCCATAGTTAAGGTTCCAAATGGGCAACGTTTCAGATTGTGCGTTTGCGGAAAAAAAATGAATGGCAAATGGATGACTTTAGCGTAGGACCCATGATGGTATTGAACTCAAACCTCATCCCTGTTCTGCAGTGATATAGGAGTCAGAGGGATGAACCAGAGTGCTATGGAGGGCCCAGGAGGTTGGCAATCCAGGAATCGGCATAAACTTTAAACATTAATTCATTTTGCTTAAATTAGATGTTGGTGGTGGGGAATGAAGAAGAGGTAAGTGTTATTGCTGAAAGGTAGCCTGGAGTTTAACAATTGATGATAAAACTAAACGGCTCAGGGGCAAAAACTAACCCTGGGGTTCCCCTGTTCTTTTCTCACCACCAGGTGAGGAGGAGGAGGAGGTGCTGGAAGTAAACTAATGGGCCAATATGGGAATGGGAAAGCCAAAATGCGGACATGCTTCCACTGGTATCATGGAAGAAATTGGAGCATTGGCGTAGGCACCTTCCCTTTCGTTCTATTGACAGTTTAGTACTAATAAACTATAAACTTATATACTTTATTATCAAACATGTTATTATTATTGACTTGCATGTTACATTCACAGTGATGAAATGCCTTTGAGTGATATGTTGCCTCTATTGTGCAAATATCTTCCCCCAATGTTGCGTCAAGGATTACATGACTTTCACCACATTAACATGCTGATGTCTTGCTCCTAACCTGGAGGGGGAAGATGAGATCTTTTTTCTAAGGGTATCAGTGAACATTTTACTGCATCAGTATTCAAAATGTATTTTATTTATTTTACCTAGCAGCTTAATGGTGCGCATTATCAGAGCAATTCTTTTCAACAAAAACAATAGCCAAACTCTAGTGTAGTGATTTGTTTTCTTCATTTAATATTAATACTGTTCCGTAATATTCTACAAAGTCAAATTGCCCTTGCCCGGGCTTTAAATCATCCCCAGGGAACAGTAACTCTGAGTCTGGTGTGTGTGTTGGTTCAGTTTTTCATTTGAGTAAACTATGAAATCTTTTCTGCATCTTTCTTAAAAAATGAGATTTTGTAAGGCAGCGTAGAAAACTAATCAGCTTTAAGAATAGTATTTAATGCACAATGTGTTTTGTTACTTTGTGGTTGTTACCTTTCCATGGGTAATGGTTTTATTTAACAAAGTGGCTGTTACTGTGGGGTTGTTTGGAATTTTGTACTTTTTGTTACTGTAATGGGCACAGCTGTCTTGGGGGTAGGTAGCCTTATTAGGGGGATGGTGGTAAGGAGTTTATACAAATATAAAGAATATATAAGCAAGTTTGGGACTGGCTGAAACTAATAGTAATATGTTTGTAGAATATTAAAAGGTTTTCAGAAAAAAACAAAAACATTAAACCTAAAAATTCCAACAATTGGAACACAGTAAAAGATTTTAGCTCCAAACACATTAATTCTTGGGTCTGTTTTTTTTTTTTGGTTTCTCTCAGTACCTCAATTCCCATGAACTCCTTTAAAAAGATAAAGCCCAGGTAAATCCAAGACCTTGGCTAGCCTTGCCCTACAGGGCTTCACCAAGGCCAACTATGTCTCCCATCTATTCCAGGCCACAAAAACAGTATAGCACCATCACGATTGCAACAGGATCATAATGACTTAAATGTTCCAGATAGTTCCCAGAAATTGCAAAGTATACATTAGTAGAGTGGGTGCATTGTAACTTCACTGGGAACTTTTCAACATGCAGACCTGGTCAAGAAGTTTATTTGTTCAACAAATCATTACAAAGATGACATATAAAATATGATATAAGTGGCTTTAGTCATGGGATTATTATCAGGTCATAGTAATTCCTGAAGGAGCATAAGCTAAAATCTGTGAAACGCGTTTAGTAAAAATAGGTTAGAAGAGAATGATTATTTATTAAAAAGAATGCCAAGAAAAGCAGAAAATAAGGGACTAGTCACATGTCTCAGTGTGGAGGAATCCATCATGGTAGATGCAAAAATTTGATTTTTTTTTATGCCAGAGCTACTCTCCCGATAACTGGTGGGGGAATTGTTAACAAGCAATAGATGAAGACCTAATTCACGATATAAATGGAGCAAAAACCAGGAAGATCATTGCCCTGCAGGTCTTTAGGTCCATTTGCACAGTTGCTTTTGCAAAGCAATATTATACCTGATATAGGAATTAATGAAAACAACATTGTGCGGCACAACGCCTGTGCATATTTGTGGGAGAAACACAGCCCAACCATCCATATTGGGCTGCTTGCAGAGAAGGGGGCGGATACAAGACCAGTCACCCTGTACAAAGACTGTGGTCTTTATTATAGGAAACTCCTGAACAGAAACAGAGTGTGGCAGTTGTTTCATCTTGAATTACTGCACAGATTTGGTAAAATATACCATGATAATTAAATAAGAATACACAGAACTCTAACATTTAATATTTAAGGTTTTAGTCTGTGTTTTAAGTTTAAATAGAGAAAAAAAAATTAAAAAAAACTCTCCCTAACGTAGTCCCTAGCAGACTCAAACACATTACTTTTCCTGCCAGTTGAATGGCACCCAGGGTCACTAAAACCAATTCTGAACCCAGGTTATCATTGATACATTTTATCACAATGAACTGGGCTTTCAGTATTTCTGTACTGAAGCGCACTTACACATCATGAGTAAATAAGTTCTGTGCAGCAGTACAGTACGCATGACATTACATGACTAGCCAAATAACAGTTGGGTTTTATGTATGTATCCTGTTTATTTTTTAATGTATGCGGCAATGAGTATGTTGGGTTGGGTGCCATTCGGAAAAAGTTGGAGTTCTGATTCAACCTTTTCTTCTCAACTGTAGACTGTCTATAAATATTAAACCAACCTTACTATTCTCAACCCTTTTACCTAAGAGGAACCCTAAAAATGTCCCAGGGAACACATTGTTAAATGTTTTTTTTTCAAGATTGGTGGGGTAAATTACCTTTACAGTGGGGATCAGAACACCTCCCTTACAGTCAGCTAAAGATAACTGGGTCACACAGGTGCCCTTGCCTAGTGATTGGTCCTGGAACTGGTCAGGCATCATCCGATGGGAGGACTATTAGCTATAGCTTAAAGATCCCCTAACAAGCTATAGAGGAACCCTAGGGTTCAATGGTACCCTGCATGAGAATGGCTTTATACCATAACAAACCAAGCTGTGTTATTTTACCAACAAACATGGCATGCCAAACATACAAAACACCAAACACTGTATTACATAAACTAGATTTAAACCTTTCAATGTTATAAAAGAGCATGTAAAACATTCCAATGCATGCTTTTTCTCTGCGTTTATCTGCATTTCTATGCTGGTCACACATATTTTAAATTAGAGGACATGCTTTGGCTCCCAGCATCTTTCTTAACCCACCACAATGCATTTGTCAAAGCTACTACATTACAGATGTTCCGGATGTATTTTTAAAGCATTTATAATGTGTTTACAGTGCCTTCGCATTTCTGCTAGATGCAATTATAAGCTTTGACAGTACAGAAATATGTATGGACATAAGTCTGGGAATAAAAAACACTACAAAAAGCTATGCAATAAAAATGTGTACATAAAGAGATGGTGGATGCAAGTATTTATATATATAATATATTTTTTTATTTATTATTTATATCAAAGTATTGGAATGTAGTTAGATGTAAAGAAAAGTTAAGAAGAATTTAAGATGATTGATGATTGTTTAACACAAGGCTATCCTAATATAGTGTATATTGCATGCCATCCCCTATGTGACATTGCTACCCTAAAACGGATAATACTATTTATTAGGAGAATGCCTACGAGACAATTATCTGGCCTGGCAACCATGCAGTAAGCTATAGCAGTTAAGCAGGCCCTGTTTATTCCCTCCAACTGCATTGCTTACAGCAGCAGAAGAGATCATACAATTAGCTGTCTGTTCTCTGCTCTGCAATCTGCAGCATCCCTGGTTTCCCTTTAGCCGTGAATATCGTCTCAGCATCCCCTGCTCTGAGCCTGTGTGCAGATGAAGGAGATTTTAGAGTATGTGCTGCAGTCAATGAATGTATTTGTTGCTGGCTTAATCTTGCTCTGCCATTGACTACTGGTCCTTTAACACTTCCCAGCTCCCGGGCACCAGTTGCCCATTGTAGTGTTTAGTTTGTCTAATCTGCTTTTTTCGATTTGAGATTGTTTTGCTGCCTGGACTGACCCTTGTTTGTGACCTCGACTCTGCTTATGTCAAACCTTGGATACCATGCTCAGTGGGCTGATACCTGTGTATGACCCCTGGCTCTGTTTTTGGACTTGCCTCTGCTGGATCCTCCTGTACTGGGTGTTGGTGGAACAACTGGTTTTTCATTCCTTCCTAAAAGCCATCCCTTATGTAGAGAAGACCTAGGGCTACTGTGTGCTGGGACAGTGTAACTAGCTTCCTGAAGCTGAGCAGGGGCTTGCTTTGGGTGATATGTATGGAATTAGATTAGGGGATTGGCTCTTGATGTGCACTGGTGCCGGACCAGGGCCTTACAGCCCAATTATTCTTTCTGGATTTATATTTTCTCAATGTTATTAGAGCAACAGGCTTCTAACCTTCTAAGCATTTCTCTATGACTATTTTGGTGAAAAAGTCAAAACCCTTTTATTGGCAAATGAAGACATTGCATTCTCTTTTTTTATATGTCTAAACTGAACCTAATCTGATTTATTCAGAATTATTTGCAATTTTCAAAGCCAAATCAGGCACACGGTTTAATAATCTTTTGACGAACATTTAATTCAGATGTTTTATTTGATCATCAGGCAATCAATTTTAATGATTAAAAATCCACTTTCAATCAAGCGAGAGGTCGTCTTAGAACATTTTTAAGATGTGGGATGGATATTTGATGATGTTGATAAACTTTGATCTAAATCAGTTGTTAATCCAATCTGTGATCTAACTGTTGCAAATCAGGTTACTCAGTGAACGTTGTGTACACTGTATGTATATTTTGTACGCTAAGGATAAATGATCAATAAATCTATATCAATTTTGTGATTTATCTGTTGAAAACAAGGTAATATATTTAATGTTCTATATGCTGTATATATATTTTGCTGAGCATAAATGTTGATCAAGTAATGTAAATCAATTGGTAATCCATTCTATAACCCCCCTGTTGCAAATTTTGGTAAATGGGTACATATTAAAAAGATTGGTATTGATTTACTAAAGGAGTATGGCACAGTCAGTTTCCAAAGAAAAAATGAATGACTGAAAATTAACCAATCATATATGGGGAATTTTTTTTTCATTATCTTAGTACATAATCAGGTATTTACGAAAAAATATTCAACTATGACACTGCTTACCTCTTTTCCATTCCCCCCCCCCCCTCAAATATTGTACAAAAGCAATTTCGATCTATTACAATTTCCTATGGGGCTGTGTTAATTACTCCCAGGTCCCCTTGGATTTTTCCAGATGACTGCATTGTTTTCCCAACCTTTAGATAGCTTAGAATATATTGTATTCCTGGAATACCATGCCTGTAGTATGTTATAGAGAGATTTTTTTTGTCTCGTTCATAAAGCATATATTTCCACCTCTAGAACTTTCCATATGGGCCTTACAAACATCAATCAATGTCCCAAATGTGAATCCATATTGGATGTGGTACAATGCAAAAAAAGGCCCATTCTTCTTGGTGTCGCTTAGTTTATTATATGTCTATAGGATTGCCCCGCCAATAAAATCTTTTGGCAACAAGTGGTCATTGTATTGGCTTACCTCTCTTCCACCCATGCCAGAATGGGCAATTCAGGGGTGCAAAACACCTGGCACCAGTTCTCTCTGCAGTTGGGAGAAGTACAATTTTCCACTGTTGGATTTCCTCGGCACCCCCTTGTATGCAATTTTTTTTAGTGAAACCACTATATCTTTTCCATATGGAGTAGAATAAAACTACACAGCATAAATATACACTAACACACACATTTTGTAATACCTGGGAATGCTTTTTTGATACATTAAACCCTAGTATTAGGCAGAAATTACACCAATAATTTCATTACACCTCTCGGAGGACTAATAGGAAGCCCCCAATCTGTAATCTTTCAGGTTCAGTTCTATGTAAACCACTTTAAGTCTTGGGTGAAAACATCAGACGTTCTCATACTTTCTTGAGAATAAATCTTGATCGTGAAACCATTACTGCACAAATATAATAAATTCTATTATTTACCTATTCAAGATCATAGTTATATTTTCTTCATTTTTCATGATGGTAACTTGTTATGTTGACCCCTTTTGATCTGTTATTCTCTGCATCTTGTACTATAACTCACCTTTGTCAAATATTTATTTTGTTATCTTGTATATATCTTGTTACTTGTACTCTATGTAGTCTATTAACTATAATAAAAAGATATGTAAAAGAAAATGGTATTGTTCCAAGCAAACAATCATCCCACCATAAGGGGGCTTCTGCCCGACACGTTTCATCTAATTATAGGGCTTTGTCATAGCCCTTGTAGCAGTACTTAACATGTAATGGTGAATTTGGAAGGTATTCAGCATCATCTACCTCGTATTTGCCTGGAAAAGGGATTACAAGGCTTAGATAGGGACATGAATAATTGAATTTCTGCAGATTTGCAGCTCTTTATTTGGGATTCAGGCTTTGAGTGTCCTGGAAGGAATGTGTGGGTCAGGCATGTCTCTCTTTTCCCAGGCCAGAAATTGAGGATGGTTTTAGAGCACCTGGCTTTTGATAATATAAGACAACTAAAATCTGGAATACCTCTCTGCAGCAAGTGCATTGGACAGTGATGTTCAACAATAAAGTTGATGAAAAAGAATAGAACAATGATGGGGTCTTTTTTCTTTTTATATATGCTTTTTTAGAGTGGAACATGTTTATGTAGGGTCTTTGCACCTACGAGAGAGCCTGTAAGTGGCGCTATTTGCATTTATGTCGTGATTGGGTGTTCCTGGAAAAGGATAAGCTAAGTAAAAATGTACTTTGCCAAGCAAACCTACTCTACCCCTTTAGCAAATTCCCCCTAATTCTTATTAACCCTTTTAGTATGCTGTATGTGTGTATTTATGTTTTTCCTACCTCTAGCACAGCGGTCGCCAACCGGTGGTCTGCAAGAAAATTTTGATGGTCCGCAGCTTTTGTCGGTTCACCCCTGAGCGGGGTCAGGAGAAGGACCCCGCTGGGGGACACACCGGCTAGAGATGCGGACCAAGTACCCTATACAGAACCCAGGCTCAGGGATGTGCGCAGGTTGTGACTCTGGACAGATCTAAGCCTGCGATGGGAGAGTAGGCGGGTTCTAGCATTACGAAGGGGAAGTTTCTCTCCCTTCGAGTGACATCGGCCCCCCGTGCATGTGCGGTCCGGAGCCAGCAAATTTAGTGGTTCGCCGGTCCAAAAAGGTTTGCGACCACTGCTCTAGCACAATAAAGTCTTCCTAGAACAAAAGTTGTTCCCATGCCCCGTTCCTTACCAAATACCTAAAAATAAGAGGATCATTCCTCTTCATTTCAGGACAGTAGATGGAGCCATGCAAATAAAATCCAAACTAACCCAAAACAAAAAAATCACACTTACTTCAATCCTGAAGATCAGTCTGTCCTTCAGGAGGTTTCTTCCATTGGGTCCCGCGTCGTCCTAATATCTGTCTTCGGGCTGGCGCAGAGGGAACACCAGGTGCCGCCATCTTCGCCTCTCTTCTTCCATGCTCTTCTTCCTATGCCACCCGATCTCGCACTGTGCAGGTGCAAGATCAGGTGATAAAGATTTGAAAAAAAACTTGCTGATCTTACTGCGCTTACGTGAGATTGCCAATTTTTTTCCCTATTGAAGAATTTTCCCTATTGAGAGAGCCAAGAGCCTCCCTGGATCCGTGACGTAGGTATCCCGGTGGGCTATGCGCTCCCATTTATTCTTGATCGCCTAAGCGATCAAGAATAAAGGGGGCAGTGCTATACCCTTTTTTTTTGTTGTTGCACTTAAAAATAACACTAACAAACATCATTTTTACTTTCATTAAAGGAGTTGTCTACCCTTTTATGTAAAGTAAAAATTCTGAGTTTAGGTACCCTTTAATTCTCGATCAACTACTGGTACTTAGTAAAAACTCAGCCTTCAATTATATATCCGCTTGTTACCATAATCAGAACACAAAGCTGTTGACACAGAATACATTTACACTGATGCATTACTATGAAGAAAGGAAAAAAAGCCACAGATAATTTGGGTTTATCATGATGAAGTAATTGGCAGCAGATTGAATAATGGATGATATTATTTAATTTAGAGATTGGCCTCTGGTAAGATTAATTAGCCTTGTACAGATTGTGGTATGTAAACGAAGAGATCCCAAATTGGCCAGCTTGTCATTAGAGAGTGGAATATGTAGGCCCTGTCGTTGCACTTTAATATCGAGTTATCCATAATATTTGTATCTGCTAATTAGCATGAAGACTTGATCGCGTACAACATGACTGTAAAACTGGCTTGGCAAGGCAAATGGAATGTGATTGCCTTTTTATTATTGATTATATGTGGGTGATTGATATTTGTATAACTTTATGTTATTATTAATATTATTATTATTATTTGTTATTGTCTATTTTATTCTAGCTTTTTCAAAACCCTCTCATTGGAGATCTGGACTAGTACCCTCTGTATAATAAACCTAACTCCAGCATGAGTATAAAAGCTTTATGATACATTTGTAAATTAAAACTGATTCATCTATTTATCTCGATACAAAATTACTTTTATTTAATGCTCATTATCAATTCCAGTGTTTTAAAAAGAAAAAAAAGTAGAGAGCGCCTAAAGTCTGTTCAAACCCTTATAGAATGACATTTCATTTGAGTAACATGAACTATTGCTATGACTTTTTTCCTTATATATTATTATTTCACCTTTTCGTTATCCCTTGGTGAAACTCTTCTTTTAACCACTTCCTGTCTATGTGCAGATTGACCATTGTCAGCTGCTTATCAGACATATACTGACAGCGACAATCATGAACAGTATCAATTCAGAAACTTATCAACTTCAGAGGAGAATTCTGCAGGATGACAATATAGGAATATACACACTGTCACTGGAGGACAGATGTCATTTTATAAAAAAGAAATGCCAAAACAAAATCATTCATGGCATTGGTTTAATGAAAACTGCAAATTAAAAAAAGAAAAAATCGAGAAATGTGATCATGTTTTAGTGATTGAGCTCCAGAGCCGCTGGAAAAGGCAAAATATAATGTTGTTGGGTTGTTTTAGTTTTTTTTTTATTTTTATGTTTATTTTTACATTTTCTTTTGTATTTTTAATATATATATATATATATATATATTTATAAAAAAAATTTGTACTAAACCAATATTTTTTTTCTTTTAAATATACTAATCACGTTTGGGATTTGGAAATCATGTGACCTGCTTTGCTACAATGGTGGACCTAGCAGCCCAAGTACGGTCACACGACTGGGGAACTAATCAACCCCCTTTCCCTCTATCAAGGCATCCAACAAATGCATTGGTGTTTTTACAAGTCATAAAATCATAATTTATAAAATGTGTTGAAGTAATAAAAATCTAAAA
Organism: Pyxicephalus adspersus; assembly: GCF_032062135.1. NCBI lineage: Eukaryota > Metazoa > Chordata > Amphibia > Anura > Pyxicephalidae > Pyxicephalus > Pyxicephalus adspersus. The sequence goes on along the minus strand of NC_092866.1, from coordinate 58,211,195 downwards.
AAAAAAAAGGGTTAAATACCCAAGAACCCAGAAATGAATGAACAGGTTTTCTATTTTGTTTTATACAAATACAGTTTTAATCTGAACTGAATCTATTTATGACAGCATCTTCTGAAAGCAGAATAATTACCAGTTACATAACAATTCATTTTACACAAATTAATCTCAGTCATTTTTGGCCACCTGTGGTAAAAGTAAAATTGTAACTTTTGGATGACGTCCCACTGGTAAAGACCTGATTTTCAGATGGGCCATAGAAAAAAAAAAAGCACAAAACGTATTATTCCAACATCGATATAATTTTAATGAATAGCTTGTTAAGAAAGGACATATTATCTGAGCTCCATAAAACGAACATTTATCATGTAAAATCATCCAAAAATGTATTTTTGTAACCAGCATTTCAGGCGGAACAGATTGGGTGCACCAGATGCTGATTTATTGCCAGATAAGACATTTAAAAAAGTTAACTTTTGAAACAAGTGCAGACTTCGCACATATGGAAAGTAGTTAAAGGTGCACTCCACATTTTATAACATTTATATAAAAGCTTTGGAATGCATGTTGGGAACCCAAACGTTTTAAACCAAGATAATTTTAAATCACAAGGCACCCCAATGCTTAAAGTGACCATGACCATTTTGGGTAGAGTACCTGGTTATCACTATTGACCTCAGCTGCATATAAGAACATTTACAGTAATGCCATAACTAACCATGTAACCATACATACAATGAAATCACTTGTTTCAATTCAAAAGAAAAAAAATCGCTGTCCATTAACAAACTGTTCATTATGGATATAGGTCTGCACACACTGAGTGGCAAGTGAAGAAGGGAGACAGCAGGGGTGTAGTGGGGCCGGCATGGGTAGGAACGCCGTGCCATAACTTTTTTCGGGAATGGGCAAGCATGCCCACTTTTACTTTGCAAAGTATTCTTTGGTGGTCCACAGCCCTGGCTGGTCCACCACCCCCCGCGGGAGAAGAAGAATGATCCTGCTGAGGGGCTGCACCGGCTGGGGCTGTGGACCACCAAAGAATTCTTTGCACAATAAGAGTGGGCACGCATGCCTATTCCCCTGGTGTCTCACTTCTGGATAGGAGAGTGGACAGGTTCTGGTATCATAACGTCACTCTAGGGGAATTTTTTTTCCCCTTTAAGTGACAAATCCCCAAGGGTGTAGTGGGTCAGGCATGTCATTGATAGTACCGTGCCCCCTCTTATTTTATTACAACTACACCCCTGGGAGACACATGGCAAAAACTTTTAGGATGGCATAGGACTCTCTACTCTTCCAACAAATATAACACAGGCATCATTTGTGATACTTACCACACCTCCTAGATTGTAAGCTCTTCAGGGCAGGGTCCTCTCCTCTCGTGTTACTGTCTGTCTGTCATTTGCAACCCCCATTCAATGTACAGAGCTGCATATTATGTTTGCGCAATATAAATGCCGTTTAATAATATTAAAACTCCATTTCTGGTGTGCATTTAGACAGGAAGTGGCTCCAAAAAACATGACCTATGAAATAAGTATTATTATTAAATAAGAGAATTGTTTTATGATATCCGGTGCTTTGACGAACTCACTGCCATTCATTAAAGGTTTCCATTGAGTTTAAGTAAGCTTCTTTTTAATCAGAACTGCGGCATTGCTGGTGTAATAAACACAGGTAACTTTGTATCCGGATGGATATTTGACTTGTTATTTTAAAGCATGAGTCATAAGTCCTTTATCCTCTGGCTGGTGCAGAGTTGAGTTTAGTATACAAATGGCAGCTGTCCAGATCTCCAATGATTTTGGCTTTTTCTGTTGATGTCGTAGCAGTCTTCCTGTTCCGTAGCTCTATGCCATCTAGACTCCTATTTATAAAATGTTATTACTTACCCAGATATAGACACTTCCATATAAGATATCAGGTGAGTAGTTTAGGTAGGTATTCCTAATAATAATTTAGTATGTATGAAATAATGTAAATTCCTGTAATCCTTTATATTCCTTCTATCTTGCTGCAGTTATAAATCCGCCTGACAGTTGTTACTGGGATTTATACTTTTTTCTCCCCCAGGGCAGTTAGCTTTTGTGTAAAGGACAAATATGGGAGAGTGGCCATGATGATAATGAGAGGTCATTAGTGGGAGCCATTATGGTGAAGGTAGAACAACCCAATGCTAAACACTTTTTTTGTATTGTATTGATAATATTACAGCTGTGATAACAGGAACAATGCCACCCTAATGACCATGGCACCTTAGGGAATGGTTTGGTGGCCTTGTGGGAATTCCGGCCCTGGTCACCGGACAGCTGCATAAAGGCTAACTAAAGGGTTACAATGCACACAATGAAAAGTCTAGTATTCTTTAATTGATTCTCATTTCCGATGCAAAGGGATAATAGGATTTGAATTGATTCTAAAGGGAATTCAGAGACTGACTAATTCTAAGGAGAGCTATCCACTAGTTGCGGGTCATACACATTGGCAAATAATGGAAAATATTGGATATATGGCTAATCAAGTGCAGTCCTGGTGGATTCTTCATTCTTGCATTCTATAGGTGAAAAATGATCAGGATCTAATGCTCATGTGGGAAGTTCTAACAAGTTGATCACCTCATTGTAGTAATGCACGAGTTCACCCCTAAAAGTTATTGTGATGATTTGGGAACCTGACTTTGCTTGCAGTTGCAATTATTAATAAAATAAGAAAAGGGTATTTTGTATTAGCTTTAGGAAGCAAACATTCCCACCACACATATAAGAAGCTCTGAGAAATCTGGCTGCTGTGGACAATACAACACTTCTTATAAATTGAGTGGGATATCCGACTATAACACAACCACAGTGTTATATTAAAGTGGAACCAAGCAAACACAATACATAGATCTGTTCATTTTACGAGAACACATCCAGGAAGATGGCTCTACTTTATCCTAATTCTGGGTTACCTCCATGCTAATTTATTGGGGGTATTGATTCTAATTTATAGTCCACGGTTGAGGCAGATCAGCAACCTAGAAAGCTGAATTGCTGAATCATACAATCTGTCTGTCACCTGGCTGTATAAATCACACAATTACATTTCCCTTTGGGCACCTTTGTAGCTCGTTTCTTGGAGGTCTATGTATTGATTGGTTGCTTGTCTGTAAAGGGTTAACATTAAACTCATCTGATCTTGCATATTACTTTGGTGGTTTCCTCTAATTAGTTTGGAGATGTCTTTTATCGCCCAGAACTACACAGCAAGGTGCCAGCCCTTCTGCACATTTACACATGATGGGTTTGTGGTTACTAAATATCAGTAATAACATTTTACTGATGCAATCATGTGTTGTAAATGCAATTATATGATCACTGGGGGCAAGTTCATGTAATAATAGGTGTGGGTCTGCAAAAACCTCTGACAGCCAGTCTTGCTGGTAAAATCAGGAAGGATGCCACTGTTATCCAGGTTGCCATATGCTGCGGTTCCCTTTGTGTCATTGAGAACACAGCCACCAGCCAGGGCCCTATCTGTGGGGGGTTAATTGCTCAGGACCTAAATTACAAAGAGGTTCGGGGAGATCAAATGCCATGCATTTTGCCCCCACTATTTGCCCAGGATGCCACTTTGTCTAAAACCATGTTATCTGAAACTCCAAAAAAAAAATTCCTAGCTGCCACCAAGAAGACTTTTTTTGTTTTGTTTTATTGAATGGCTGATTTATATCGGATAGTAACAGGGTCCCCTAAATAAAATACAATATGGCTCTGCTGCTCTCAGCACTAACCGTGCTGGCTACTTTTCTTTTAAATCCTGCCAATTATACAAATGTTGCCATTTCAGGTTTACTTGACCAACTTTCTAATTTTGGAATGGCTATGCAGAATTGCAGACTTCCCTGCAGCCTTAGTGTAGCCACCCTTGCCAGCTAGGACTAATGAGTGGGCACATACATCCAGGCAGCACTGAAGTCCCTGCAAGTCCCTACCTTACTCTTCCTCCAAGTAATCAGATTGACTCTGGGGCCAGGTCTATGGACCTGATTTATTAAAACTCTCCAGGGCTGGAGAGAATACACTTTCAGAAGTGAAGCTGGGTGATCCAGAAAACATGGAATGGATTCTTAAAAATCATTTGCTATTTGCTAGCAAACGTTTTTAATCTTGGACCAGTTCTATTCCAGGTTTGCTGGATCGCCCAACTTCACTGATGAAAGTGTATCCTCCCCAACCTTGGAGAGCTTTAATAAATCAGGGCCTATGAGCAGTGATGAGGAAGTGGTGTTATGCGCACAGGGTGAAAGGGATTATTCATGAGGACTCATTGGGAAAGTGCTGCTCAGCAATTACAAACCATTTTATTACCACTGTTAGTAGGTAAAAAAAACTATTTCATTTAGACCATGGCAAATTTTTAGAATACATATCTGTTTGAAAGTGTATGCCAGGCAAAAAAGGAATGCAGTTCATCACCCAATAAATCATGGACATGGGGAGCATAGAGAATGATTTATCCTGGGACAATATAAATGGCTTGATTTATTAAAGCTGCCCGAGGCTGGGGAGAATACACTTTCATCAGTGAAGCTGGGTGATCCAGGAAACCTGAAATGCATCTGATCCAGGATTGAAAACATTTGCTAACAAATAGCAAATGCCTTTTAGGAAATCTATTCCAGTATTTGCTGGATCACCCAGCTTCACTGGTGAAAGTGTATTCTCTCCAGCCTTGGAGAGCTTTAATAAATCAGGCCCATTGTGCACAGGACAAGGGACAGATCTGAGTTTTTGACATGATAAAGAATTATTTTTGCTACACTTATCCAACAGAAAAAATACATACTTTTATAGGTATATTTTTCAGACTAAGGGTCCTTTAACAGGTGTGGTGTAAAATTGAGGGCTAGCCGCACCGAGGTACACAGCAAACGGCTGCCACGTACCAAGTATTGGCAAACCGCAGCACAAGTTGTGCCTACAGCACAAATTCTTCAAACAACAACCTAGTGGCAAAAAGTGACACGCAGTCTGCTGCAATTGCAAATGCAGGTACATGGGAAAAAATGGTTCCCAACTGCTCCCATTGAATGGAATGGGAGAAGTAAGGGATCCCATAGGATGCTGTGGCCCACGGTGGGTCTGAAATGGAACTTACAAATCAAAGAAGTTTAAGTTTTATAATATCATTTATTTTAGACCCAGTGACATCGGGCTCTGTATTTATATACAATGCAGGCTGATTATAGTAAATGGGAGAGACTGGCATGGTGCTGTGTGTAATGCCCACATGTCATGCTGAGCTTTCATGATTGAAATCCAATAAATGAAAGGGTCTGGCCAGGACTGGGGGGCAGCAAGGGACTGGTTATTACTGAATGTCCCCCAGCTAGAAAATAAGGCGGGCTCTATCTGCAGCTTCTAATGCCTCGTGGAAGAAGCTCATAGTGTGCAGTAAACTCAGAGTAAGCAAGTTCAGTCCAGTAGAGAAGACAATACAACTGTGCAAGACTTCTTTTTAAAATGGAAAAGAGCACAGATGATTCCTTTTTCCAATATTGCATCAAAAAAGTAGTTAAATCCCATAGAAAGCCTTTGCAATTACTTATTTAGCAAAACCACCAGTTAACTTGCTCCTTGAACATCCAACTTCAAACCTTTACGAAAATGATCATAAGCACTATTATAACTAAATACAATAAAAGGATACATAAATACATACATATACATAAATAAATACATAAATGTACATTTCTCTTATTTTCCATATTTGTCGCATCCACTGCTGCTGATCTCCTACAACATCTTTGCACTTACTGCTCATCTTCATACACTCCAGCAATAGCTCCATAGCATTTCGCATGGCTGCTTTCCTAATGGTGACAACAGTGGACCATTCCTGTGCCATACAAATTAAAAAAAATTATGAATTATTAGATTATTAATATTAATAGAATTACTAGAATTATTTTTGATGCATTTATCACATCAACTACCCATGGCGTGACCATTAAGTATTATTTTCCCAAGCCAAGCTGCATATGTTAAATGACTTTAGAAAATGATATTAACATGTTAAAGCTTCCAAGAGATTTTAGTGACTTTGCCTTTCCATCTACTTTCATGTTACAGACATTCACTGTCGCATACTGACAGGTAGGTGGCAGCAAAACCACACCAATTGGCTGCCTTCCCTTTATTCAAAGACATCAAGTGTTAATGCAATTGACCAATCAGTGCTAAGATGATGGGAGGTAATTGGGTAATTGTATTTTATTCATCACAAGCAGAGGAAAAAAAAAGAAGGAAAAAAAGTGGCAGAGAGAGAGAGAGAGATAGAAAGAGAGGAAAAAAAAATAAGGGAAAAAAAGAGAAGGAGGGGAGGGTAAGGAGGTAACCCTTCTTGGATGGGAAATTGCATTAAAGAGTTATTGCTGGACCTACACACAGCTCAACCAGTGAGCATACAGAGGAGGCACTACTGCAAGCAATGTGCATTTGTGTGCTGATGATTGGGATCTACAAGCAGTCCATCTGAGGTTGTGCTGCTGCAAATTAAAGATCTATATTATTTTATAGAGAGAGAGAGATATAAGGATGGGGGTAGCAGAAACACAAGGACCACTGCAAGAAGATGCTTCAGAGGAATGAGCATCATCCTCCGGCTCAGCATCCTCCAGGATAGTGGTACCCAGGTGATGGGCAACTCAATGCATCTCACACTACACACAATGTGTCTTCCTCTCCTTGGAGGGCTGTTGCATAGATTGGAGGCACTGTGACCATCTCACTCTTCATCAGGCTGAATGGGAACAGCCACTGCTTTCTTACCTTGAGGATTTTTTTTTTCTTTTATATTATGTTTTATGTCTAAAACTCATCAGAAGGGATGATAAGAAAAGCATCAATTTACCAGGTGATCCCATGCAAGGCTTGATGGATTTATTACAAGCATCTCTGGCTGAATGTGATATCATGAAATTGCAGAGGAGGCTGTGGAGCTGGAGGAGGCTGGTGAGCTGTGCCTGGAGTTTGGGCACCAGGATTGCTGGATCTGAAAAATAAAACAAGGGGGGGTGAGCTCAAATGCCAAGCTGCACTGGGCTGTGATTGGAAATTTAATCAGTTTTTTTTTTTTGGTGGAGAAAATAAAGGGAGAAAGTTTTTTTTTCTTGGGTTGGACACAAGCAGCCTGTGAGTGATGCTTTACAGGGAAGCTGTGGGATGACCATGAAGACTGGTGGCTTTTGTGGACCCTGGGTGGATTTCACTAATGACAGCGTAGGTTGGCAGCTGCAAGGGGCGCCGGTGGGCAGCTTGCGTTTCATCACCTTGGCCAGCGAAAGTTTGAAGAGCTGCTGGTGGAGCTGAGCTGGTGTGCTGTCCCAGCTCCCTCTCCCCCCCCCCCCTTTCCCTTTTCTCTTTTCACTGTGCAAATTCAGTGTGAAATGAGCCTGACTTTGCAGGCATAGTTTTGTATGAACACTCTGGTCTGGGATAATACTAAGCTTAGTGGGGCAAGGCATGGATGCTGGCATTGCTTTCTGGGTGCAATCTGCAGGTTCTCATCTCTAATGGTCCCTGATTGGAGCTTCTTCTATTTCTGACACAGTGAGTGCTTTTCTTTATTTATTTCTAAAAGGGGGCTGCTATAAAAACTGGGGGTGCCTAATATATTGCAACCTTTATATTCAACAAGCATGCTTCTTTTGTATATGGGGTCTTTTAGGGTTTTAACCCTTGCTGCTTCTTATACACCTGTAGGCAGCACTGCATTGGAAATACATGTATGGCACAAAACACTGCAGATGGTCATTAGCACACAGGCTGCGAATAGTGGGGTAGTTGTAAGTGTGCGACCCCCCCTCCTTATCCCTACCCCTTATCTGCCAGCCTTACAGGAAGCATAGCCAAGGCAATGTCAAGACTGGCATTACCCTAGCCAGCAACAGTGCCCATTTGTAGCTGGGCATGAAACTACACAAGCTGGCATTTCAGATTCTGAATGGGTTTTTGTAAATGCCACTGTGACCTATAGGGTCATAATATTTAGTAGGTTCATGTATGGTACATATATATTGCATATATTGTCTTGCTCGCTTTCCATATATGTATAATAATATATAGTGCATGCATCTGTATCTAGTGTTATGTAGTATTTTGAATGTGCTTTGTAGTTTTGCACTTTTAATTGGGCGTGTGTATATATAAATATATATATATATATGTGTGTGTGTATATATATAATATTCTGAGACATCACACATGCCTATATATGATATATATAAATATTACATAGGGAGATTTATATGGCTGAACCCCAACTGAGTTTGTTTCACATCATTTATTATTTGCACACTGGACTATGTACAGTTTTTCCTGGCTGCATGCTGTTGACTATAAGGAAACCATTGACCCGGCACCATGCAGAAAATCCTGAGAGATTAAAGAATTTGTAGCTGGCACCCTTCTGAAAGAGCCTTCTTCCTAATAGGTGGTGGAATGCAGCGGAGGGAGTAAGCCTTTTTGTGGCTGTTGCCATTGTGCGACCTGGGATCAGCATTCCTGAGGTTGACACGCACCCCCTGAGAGGACCCTATTAATTTGGCCTTTGTGCCGGAGCTCCCTCCTGCCTTTGCTCTTTCCTCTCCGAGCAGCGTGTGAACTGAATTTAATTGTTGTGTTGCAGGACGAGGAAAGGTTGCAAGACGAGAGCCCCTTCTTGGATAGGCTGGTCCATTTGGCACACACCAATGAATTATTGTAGATTGTGTCATTTCAGGGGTCTTTATGGGGAAAGTACTGCGGTGACCAGCAGCATCTGTCTTGATAGGACACTCAGGGGGGTCTTGTCTATACATTTACATAAACATTACCGGGGTTTAAAGAACGCTGATGCTTTATGAGGCGGGATTGACATTTTTCACATGGCCTCTTTTGGCCAAAGGCCAGTACCCGGGGCACAGATGGGACAAATTGACCGACCAAACTCATTCTTAACACAGTAAATGAAAACTCATTTGGCCAGTCATTAATAAGCAATTTAGTTTGCATTTTGAAGAGTGGAAGAGTGTTATCTTGGGGGTCTCATTCCCAAAAATTCCCAAAAAATGTACATTCATTTATTGTGAATAACCAGCATTTGCTTGGAATGTTTGTACACAATGTACAAAGCCATGGCTGCCATGAGAATGGGTCCAATTTGAATATTCTCAAGACATATTCCCCTCTGAGTGAAGGTTATTTCTCTTTGGAACAAATGTTTTTGGGTTTTACAATCACCCAGTGAAACACAACCCAGTGTGAATGCTATAAAATTAATTTTATGGTATAGACTATTATTTTGTATTGTACTTTGTTAAAAAATTGAGTATCCTTTAAAGGTTGTTAAATTGTAGCAATGCAGTGTAAGTAATTTATTCTTTTTATCTATTTGCTTATAATAATGATTCCAGGTCCAATGGTAATGGCTCACACCTGTTGGTTGAACATCATTGCTTTTAAAAAATAAGTAGGGATCAGCGAATGTCTGCAGAGATCTTTAACCTAAAAACTGGCTCATGAACAAACCAATCATTATAAAACCCTGACTTTCGTTAGCAAGCATGCTTCCCGCAAGGAGGTGTGGTTATGTATTGCAAAATCATGTTTTAGGCATAGGTGCAACATGTGGCAAGGTTCCCAATCCAAAGCAGGCCCACCAGGGAAGACCACCCAGTACCACCCCCATGCGCCATCATAATGCCAGCTCCCAAAAGAAGAAGAATTCTCAAGTAGAGCTACGCAATCAGAATGTATTCTGTACTCATCAGATGTTAGTGAATTCTAACTTGACTCATATCAAAGAAGAAACACATAAGAGTTGACTATTTTTAGATTAAGCCCAAAAGCATCAGTTGGCTGGTAAGATATATTTAGCATTTTAGAATATAATACAGAACACGGCTCCAAATGCGTAATAATGTACTTGCTAGCCAAGCAGAAACATGACATGGGCGCAAAAAACTGTAAAACTGGGCAATGCATTATAGATTTGGCTAATTTCAACAGGTGAACAGTGGGAAAACCTGTCTACATACCAGCAATCACAAACCCTTGGGGTGGCTAAGGATTGTCCATGCGCTGAGAATTTTGATCCAATCTAGCATATTTGATGTGTGTCCACCCACGTGTCAGGTTCATGGAGGGCACAGCTTTTGCTGGAGTAGAGTAGGGAATGCGCCATCTTTAACACTGGAGCGAAACCCCATCCCTTCTCTAAAGGTGTTGTATGTAGCTAGTTTGTATAAACCATTTATAGTTACTCTTTACTTTTAGCTGAATGATATTTAAAATGGAAATGTGAAGCTCTAAATCTCTACATTCCATGGCAGACACTTTGAGGTTCCATTGGAGTATAATGTAGATTCCAAAGTTTAGGGGAGTAGAGAATGAGTCTATACAATTATGGATGTAGGACATATTGAGATATATATATATATATATATACATTCATATAATCATTATATATATCATCTGTCCACATACCATATCAGCCAGCCTGGTTTGTATTTCCGGCAGCCCATTCATTCATCAGATCATTTGATTGCTTACTGTGAGCTGCTGCCTTTTATTAAGTTCTCTGCCTATTAAATACTCCCTATTGATGGGAATTTAAATTCTTCTGTATATTATGCCAAACAGTACAGGAAGGCAGTGACAGTCATTCCTCCTATAGTTATATTTTGTATGCTATGCTTGTGTACCAAAATTACCATTGGACCCAAAAACCAAGTAATGGCTGTAAAGTGTTCAAAAGCCAGTGGCCATGGCCTAAACACCCCCATCCGGTATTTATTACTTATGTCAGTGTTTTAAATTTATGACAGTGAATTTACTAACATTCTAAAAAATATATCAACAAGGTAAAAAGTATAGTGATAGTGTCTGCAGTGATGGCATCATAATGCTATGTTTATGTGAGCTCTCAAGCTGATAATCAAGCACCACTATTCCCATACTGATGTGTTCAATAATCTATCCATGGGCTGATTGATATATTAGCAGACAAATATATCTCTGTTGATCAGTCTCTCTCTCTTTCTTTCTCATTCTCCATCTTGACTATCTATCTATCTATCTATCTATCTATCTATCTCTCTCTCTCTCTCTCTCTCTCAATCAGTTGATCTTTCTATCTATCTCTACATCTATTTTTTACCATTATTACAGAAGCTTATCCTCAATAAAACAGATTCTGTGCAGTGCATACTGCAAAACATACCATAGAATCCAATTTACACTCCTATTGGAAAACTCAATAATCTCAGAGTGTGTGGTGCATTGCTCAGGAACGTAATGTACATCACAATGCCTGCATAATGGTAATATTATTACGACCCTTGTGCTAAAGTGAATCTTTTTCACAGCTCTATAAAGAGATTGGAAGCAATGTAGCAGTCACTTTTCCTTTTTTTAAATCCCTGCTATTAATCAGCAGTGGAAAAGGCTGTTTTGGTGTATTATGATAACAAATGTAACTGATGCAGAGCAGCTTAGGGTGTTCTAGACAATCTTCTATCCCTAGACATCATTTTTAAGATGGCAGCAGCGCGGGTGAATTTATTATTACATAGTGCTATTTTTCTGGACATTGCCAGGCTTGGGGTTTTATTTTTCTTCTAAAGGGCCCCTTTCAGTTCCTGTACAATAATTTGTATATGTGATGAATATATTGTCAGCCGAAGTGCAATGCGGAAGCCTCGTTGGGGTTAATAAGGACCCCCAGGCGTAGCGAATCAGGGGGACCCTCGCACATTGACATACTGAAGAAGCAGTGAATGAGCTCAGTGCTTCAAAGGTCGCATGTGTCTCCAGCTACAAAGGCCGCTCTGTTTTTCAGGGACCTTAGTGAATAGGCATTGATAGTGGAGCTGAGTTTCTAATGATCAGCTCCACGGTTTGTGAATGTGCAGATTATTTGGCGTGGGCCGTAATAACGACAGACTCTGCTTCAGAAATATAGATCATTTAATTGCTGTATCTCCTCATTGGCACTGTGTATTGAAACTATATCCTAAATAAAAAGTGAGAGCATGTTCTACAATCAGATTGGTTTAAAATCCTTAATTATAACATTTCTTTGCAATGCCTGTGCTGGATAATGTGCAGTCCAGATTCTGAACTCCTGGGGCAAGCGGGCACATACTCCTCAATAGCTAGTTAGGCATATAAATCTCTTTGTGTGCTCCAAATGCCTTTGCAAACCATGCTATTACTGCATAAAATAGGCAGTTTTATCATCATTGTGGTGTACATAGCCTGTGCAGGGAACAGAGCTGTAAGAGGGGCCCAACAGGCCCACCCACTGCAGAAAACTAAAAGAGGGGCGGAGATAAGACCGGTCTCCCTGTACTAGAAGAGAGTACAGCTGTGACAGGTCTTTAGCACAGGAAGCTCCTGCACGGAGCTAAGGTTACTAATGTGCTATCTCTCTCTCTCTCTCTCTCTCTTTCTCTCTCTCTCTCTCTCTCTCTCCCCCTCTACTACCCCCTCTGTTTTGCTATATATAAGTATAAGCAGTAAATATATAAATATTTATATATATATGTATATATTTTCTGAATATAAATGCATATATTTACTGTATATATCCATTTTTACAGTACATTGCATGATATATTTTGTTTTTATTGTCTCCTGTAAAATGTGTCTCTATCTATATTCTCCCCTGAGGAAGCCCTACATGGGCGAAACACGTTGGGGCACAGACATCTCTTTTCTGATCTCTACTTTATGTATAAAAGGACTCACAAAATAAGCTTTTTTTTGTACAGAATAACTATAACTTTGTTATTTCTCTGTTTGCATGAATAAATGATTGAGATTCTGCCACAAAACCCTTTGGTTTTGTTCATACTTACCCAGAATTAATTCCCAGCAAAAGAACGTCACAATATACTATTATTGACCTTAGGGGGTGGCATTTCATCTATAAGACTTGAGTAAGAAAGTAAGAGTTCCTCTTACCATATACCCATTTCCCCATATATGTATATATAACATTTTTATCTTTTTCAAAGATGGCACTATGCAGCAAAAAGCAACTGGCACATCAATAGTTAAACGCACAGTCCACGAATCCCCAAATTAGATGTTGTCAAAACTCACCGATAATGGCATTAATAATGGATTGTATTTTTCTACCAAGCACTGCTTTCAGTTCCAGTGGCTTGCATGGAGTTTTTTTTTTTTTTGTCTGTGGATTGCGCTGTTGCTGGTTGATTTATTCTCCCTTTTTTTAAAAGCTGAGATCATCTCCATAATACCGGATTATGCACATGAAGTGGCATTGCTGTTAGTCTGAAGCTAGCATCCATATATTTAATTAGCGTTATAGAGGATACTTTCAGGAATATGTTATACCGCGTTAGCCTTACTATGCCTCACCAAGGGAAGTGAGAATAATCAAGAGATGGCGCTAACATATTTTCAGATAGCCAAGGAAAGGGGTGAGTTTTTTGTGACTAATGGATCGTATCAGTTTTGTTGTCAGGTAGGTATTGTTCTGTATATGGGGTCTATACAGCTAAAAGAATCCATTAAGGGTGTAAGAGTAATACCCTTTAAGGAAATAGGCTATTTATTTTATTGGTGGTACCGAACTGCTATGTATTTGGGTTAGATAGGGAAGTTGAAGATTTAAGAAGACCTTTAAAAGTGCAAAATGAAAATTCTGATATATCAACACCTATCACACAATCATTATAAAACAGTTCTTGAGCTCCATCCCAGAGACTTTGCTTAGGTTGAAGTGACGTCATCAGTTTCTGCATGCAGAGAAAGCATTTCCTCAGTCTCCTTTCTTCCCCTTTCCAGTAATCAGACCGCAGACTAATATTCTGTGACTGCACACATTTAAAGTTTCACACTACTGCTCAATGATCATCAGGAGCCCCCCATAGACATTAGAGCATTACCCAAATCTAACCAAAAAATAAAGGATTTGGATACCCATTTCTTTAATGGCCACCCAAATGGTATTTCAGAGTTTGGTAAATCTTCTGAGTTCTGGTGAGGCCCCAGTGCTGAATTTTTGGGTCTGCACACCTACTGTGTTTATTATAGAGGGTTCCACCATTTTAGGCTTTGGGTCTGCACAGCTGCTGTGGCTCTTATGAACTGTTCTGACCATTCTCGAGCTTAGTTCCCAGGTCTACACACCTGCTGTGCCTAGTATGAGGCGTTCCCACTATCCGTGTACTGAGTTTCTAGGTCTTTATACCTGTTGTGCCATTTGCAAGGGACTTCCGCTATCCCTGCGTTGAGTTTCTGGGTCTATACACCTGCTCTGGACATAATAAAGGGTTTTGACCATCAATTTGCTGTGTTTCTAGGTCTGCTTACCTTCTGAGCCCCTTCTGAGGGTTTCTCAACTAAATTACAGGGTTTGCACACCTAATGTGTCCCTTGGCACTCCCACCATCCCCATGCTGGGTTCCTGGTTCTGCACTCTTGCTGTGCCTATCATAAGGGGTTTCCACTATGCCAGCTTAATTTATTGTTTACTTAAAGTTACACAGAACATCTCATAAGAAGCCGGGAAACACAAATGTGGCCAGGAACATCCAATGTCCCAAATGGACAGGAACAGGGTAGGAGTTGGACAGGATTCGGAGATTATGATATGATTATGATATCCAAAACATATACTATGGAAAACTAAGAAATGATTTATCTTAATGGGTACTACTTGTAACTAAATATCTCATTTGGGTTGACTAGCCATGACAAACAAAATGTGTAAATCAGATGATGTTACCTGAATAAGTATAGAGACAGATAGGCACAGTCATCCAATCATCATCTCTACCCGAATTCAGAACTCCTCAAAAAAATACCCTGATTAGTACCAAGGCATCCAGTAACGTGACTGGCCACTGTTGATACCCCAAAGAGAATGTTCATAATGGCAAGCAATTACTCTTGAACCTTTTTCAATATGTAGGAAGCATGGACATAAGACTACTTAGCCTCTATAGGTCTGGTTTACCAGTGTATTTCTGTTCTGAATGGCAGAAGTAAAGACTGCTGATTTTCCAACACCCAGAAGAGCACATCCTGATCCTTCATTTGTACCAGTCTGCCAGCGATCTGTCTAACCTGAGTCGTTTTAAACGTTTTCCGTTTGATGGAATAAGCCTTTAAATAGGTTCTGGCCCTATCTATGTAATGTTTATCTCCTACACCAATTGGTATTGGCATCAGAAAGACCTAGATGCCTCTACTCCTTGATGAATGGGTTGTGTCCGGGGATTCAGTGAATGGGAATTGATTGTGCCCATTTGCACCTGTGCAGAAAATCAAGCAAAAATATTTAAAGGGTATGCAAATGCAAAGAATTGCAAAAATTAAAACACAGAGACACTGGTCAACATTTTCTAACCCATAGCCGTATATTAAATACTTTTATATTTTGTATTTTTTGGCAGTCATGTGGTTCCTGCTCAAACCTTCTGCAGGTGGGTAGGCTGAAGGGCAGAATCACCAAAACACAGAGGGAGCTACATGTATGCTGGCATGGTAAACTGCAATGTATTTAATTTTTGTTTTTAAGTTTAGCTATTCATAAAGCTGAAGTCCAGAAATTAATTAAAGATACCCTTGCGGTGAGGATCCCCTTGTAGTGCAAGAGGAGGGAAATCCTGACACTCCTCTTCCCGCAAACACTCCTGGGTGTGAGTGAGCCCTCAGCATTCATATAGAGCGAATATTGGTAGGAAACAATGTCAGTGTCTGCAACCATAGCACAGGGTCCCTGGAGAAGAGGCTGAAGGGGACCAGTAAAAAAAAAGGATTTTGCATTGTTTTTATTGGCTTGTTAGGGCATTTGATTCCATTTTGGGTAATGCTGGGGTGGCCATAAAAATTGAAACATTGCTGTGTGGAATTCTTCTCTATTGTTAAACTTCAGGCCTAAAAAATGGCACATTTTAAAGTTTAGCTACACATGAATATAAATGTATAAATACATTATTAAAAATTACAGCTAGTACAGATACATTTATTTGTATACTGGCATTCTCCAATCCCCATGCAATCAAAGCTGTCCAGGCTGCACATTGCACAGTACTGATAGTCTGAATCTAGAAAGAAGAAAGTATGGACTGAATAGGTTGGCTACATACTCAGTGACGCACTGCATTTCATTGGCCAATAAATAAACTGCAAGTGGGTATATAACCAAGTTGTATTGCTTATCTGTAGGGATGTCTGAATCAGAAGACTAGCTGAACAGAATTACAAATCCTTTGACTCACTCAGTTCAGTGATAGAGGAAGAGTGATTTAATGAATAAAGAGCACAAATCCATATTTCACTTTGATTTCCCAATGACATTTTATCATGTCGACGTTTCAATGTAATTACTTTGCAGAAAGCGGCTCCATTCATTCTCCTATATTTACATGCAGTGCATCTCATCTGCACAGAGTGCTCTTTACGTCCAAGAGAGATCTTTAAAAAAAAAAAAGATAATGCAAAGATTTGTAGTCTGCAGTAGCGTATAAGTAATGTTAAGATATGAATTAATTCACTTGTGAAGTCGGGTTAGTTGCTATGACTAAAATCACTCCACTTTTTTGCATCTTTTTTCTATGTACCTTGATTGGAAGAGCAGACTTGCATTTGTACACACCACAGCCCTTCCTGGGAATTCCAAGGGGTCCCCACATAATATAATTCCACTGGCATCATCCAATTTCTTCCTGAGGTCTTACCCAGTTAGATTCAAACCTTTGGGATTCGACTTCATACGAAATCTATTGTATATTGGGTTTCTATGCATTTTCAGTTGGAATTCCAAGTTTTGGGCAACAGATGTCCCACACTGCTCAGTTCATAGTCATGTGGACTTACTCCTTATGTAGCGTAGGTCTTGGACAAAAGATGTCCCACACCACTCAGGTATAATCACATGGATTTGCTCTTCATGTAGTTCAATAGATGTCCCACACTGCTTAGTTCAAATTAAGGTGGGTTTACTCTCCGTGTAGCTCAAGTCTTGGGCAATGGATGTCCCTCAGTTATAATCACATGGAGTTGCTTGTCATGTAGCTCGATTTTTGGCCAATACTTGTCTTACACTGCTAAGTTCAAGTGGTTAAGGTGGATTTACTCTCTGTTTAGCTCAAGTCTTGGGCAATGGATGTCCCTCATTGCTCAGATATAGTCACACCAATTTGCGCTCCATGTAGCTCAGCTTTTGGCCAATAGATGCCTCACACTGATCAATTCATAGTCACATGGATTTACTCTCAATGTAGCTCAAATCTTTGGAAATGGATGTCCCACACTGCTCATCTCACAATAACATAGATTGGGGAACATTTGCCTTACACTGCTCAGTTCATAACTATGTGGACTTACTCCTCATGTAACTCTGATCAATAGATGGACAATGGATGTCCCACACTGCTCAGTTAATAGTCACATTGATTTACATTGGGTATTGCAGTAATAGGAAAAAAAAATCACATTTATGTGAAATATACTATGGGAGCACACTCTTCGGTTGTGAAAGAAAAAGCATTTATTGTTGTATAGTCATCAGCAGAAGCATAGGGGACCATGTTGGCTAAAGGGACCCTGTATGTTCCACCAATATTGACTATGCTTCTGGTGAACATGAAAGGTCTACAAAATGTTATCTGCTTTCACAATGTTTCTGAACATGGTTTTATTGAGTTTTACCACTCTTTGACTGTTACACTTCTAATCTTATCATGTAAAGTAAGTGCAGCAATAGTAGTTTTGCTGTGTTGGCTACAACCAAAAAAATCAGGCAAGTAAGTAAGGACGGGAACACACACTGGTCATGAGTTTTGTGTGAATATTAAGCTCAAGCTTTCACAGCATGAATCAGTGTTTGTCCTTTTATTTTCCTACAGCCATAAGTTAAAATGTTGCTTTTATTTAAAAATTTATATGAAGTGCCTTTTAGAAAATGGGATGAACATGAACTAATACTGTCAAATGGCAATAATTTCACACCATGGCCCCGTGGCTTTCATGCCTCTGTATCCAATACATTTGTAATGTAACCAGTTACCGTTATCGTTGTTACCAGGTTTATCTCCACTGAAATGCAGCTTGGTACCCTGCAGCTGGTATATATATATTGCAACTAGTAAACACGGTGCTTTGTTCTGAGAGCGGTTCCAGGATTAGATTCAAGCAAATGTATATGCCAGCAAGGTAATTTCATGATAGATGTTGTTTACCTTCCATAAGGAATAATTAGATATACATACAGAAGAGAACTTCTATATATAGAGACAGATAAAGCAGTACTGCATCCATTGGATGAGATAACATATTCCCATTATAATGCACTCTCATAACTCCTCCGGTATTTGCAATATGATGGGTTTTATATTGAGAAGAAAGGGTATTATATGTCACCTGTGGTCCCTCAGCAATAACATCAGGGGTAGCTGCTTAACCAGTTGCTATTTTATTGGAATTTTAACAATATTTCTGTTCTGAGTTTAGGAGAACTGTCTCAATAACTTTGTATTCTTTTTTGTTTTGTATTTAAAGATATCAAATATCTAGGATGTAACATACACAGTGTATATGTGTGTGTGTATATATATATATATTTATATTTTAATAAATCCAAGCACTCAGAGGTCTTTCACTATATGGAGTATTGTTAAATATAAATACCAACAAAGAAGAATGGGCTGCACTTCTCCAAAGCCTCAGCACTTTTTAAAGTTTTTATTATAGGTATTCTTCATGATTTTCGCAAGGTCTTCCTATTATGGAAGAACTCTGAGTCCTGGTATTCTTCACGCCAGTAATATTCAAAGACGCCATTTAATTCCTGGGCATAAAACAGCGGGTGTTGCTGCTGTAATTGAAGCGATTTTCTCGCTTTACATGCGGTCTGTATACCCCTTGCTATCCTCCTTAGTGGCAATTGCTCAAGTTATCACACTTGCTAGTGAATACCGCTGGAACCACCTTGATGCAACTCATTTGGGCCACTCTATTTGGGATCCAGATATGGCAGCAACCAACACAACAAACTCCCCCTCCCTCCCCAAACAAGAGAAAACGCCACCTTTTTGTACATATGTGTCATCTTCACAAATGAATGCTCTGACTCTCCTTGCACATCCCCTGATGAAGCCATTTGGTGAAACGCGTCGGGTTAAGATTTGTGAGCTTTATATACCTTTGTTGGAACACTTAGTCAGAAGATTCTTTACTTAGAAAGCAAGGCATATCCCTATCGTGGGACGCCTTCACAGTCCAACTGTGATTTTACCATGTTTGCTTTTCTCACACTAATGTAATGAAATATGTGTTACTCACGTTGTACTTTTTTGAAAAATACACCTTAATTTGCTGCCAAAAATTCCTGTCTCTTTTCTACTTGATTCATTTCTTAAGGCAATACCTATTGTCTTTTTTAGATTATATCAGTGCAATACTCTTGTGTGTACAGATTCCTTCTTCCATTCACTAGAATTTTTATCAGCCAGATATTGCTAGTGGTTCCTTAAGTAATGAGTAATTTGTGATTCTTATATCAGATTAAGTGATATCACTGATCCTTTTGGTTATCTGTAAGGGTGGCATTCTGCCCCTTGACCACCACACATACTGTGAGCTGTGAATATAGGAAATGTATCAGGGGTTCCCTCATGTTAAAGAGGTCAGGAAAGGAGATACAAGAGTGACTGACATTGATTAGAACTTGTAGCAAGTCAGATAGAGTGTATCTCATGTTCTTCATTTTCCTTGGACTGAACACCCATAACACCCATACATCACCCAAGAGCAAGCCCCTTGCCTGAATCGGAGTTGAAGGTTCTTGAGAAGAGTACTGCGGAAATGTAATGTTCAGGAAGCTAAGTACAACACTATGTTGGCCCCCATCACCAACTGTTTACTTGCATTGCTTAAAGAAGCACAAAGGACATCACTGGGTCTTAAATAAACTATGTAATAAGGATAGAATGGTTTTACATAATCATTTCCTTTGCATTTTGATATACATGTTTGTGTGAGTATAAAGCTAGGCAAAATAAAAGCAGAATAAACTATATAGTGGTCAGATTTGGACCATTTAGGTATGCCTACAAGGTAATCATATCCCCCTTTAATCCCCACTTTTCAAGGGAGAATATATTCAGTTCAATTAACCTTAAAAGTCCTCTCTGACCCTAAGTAATTTAGTTTACCTGCTCTATCCCCTTTCCAATTTACAACCTTTATGATCTGATTTCCAAAACTGAATTGCCTATCCAAGACAAGCTCTGATTACTGAGTTTCACTGGATTTTATCTCTATCTTTCTTGATTCTTTATATGTTTTAATACCTTAAAGTGTCTGGCTTTCCTAAAAAAAAATGCAAATTGGCATTTCATACTACTATAAACTCCAGCAGAACATCTTTTTCATTGATGATGATGATGATGATGATGATGATGATGATACCATTGTGATAGGTTTTCAACATTGTAACTTTGTAATGAGATAAAAGATATCTGAAAGTGTTCCACTTACATGTTCTTATCATGCATGGGCTTAGCATGGAAAATATATCTATGCTGGGTCTGCTTAAGTGGCAGGTGGCATGTATTTGACATAATACATGTTATAATAATCTTGCAGAGGAAATATATGTACTTATGCAACCGAGTATCACCTTCATGTTCTCCCCAACACCCGCTGTTACCATAGGCTGCCAGAGTCCCTATCACAATTTCTGGAGTTGTATTGGAATAGCATGGAAGGATACAATCTCCTCTTCCCACTTTCTCATGTAAGTAGAGATAAAGCAGCACACACATCCTGGGCTTCACTTGTGTGGTGTCACAGTTTCCATAGCAATCCCAGCGACACTAACTTGTTGTATATGATGTTTAGAAGATTCTCAAGATGAAATTTCTATTTAAATCTGGACATGGAAAAAAAAACCAAGGCAATTGATTCTTTGTTAACTGGGTTCTATATTTTCTTCTTTATACTCAATACTCAATCTTTATACATTTCCTGTGCATGTCTTTGTTGCTGCTTTGCGTGACTCACCAAAACATTTTATTTGAAACATATGGTATTTAGCAGGTTGTTCCTTCTATCTATAGCCTTCATTGTTTATTTCTCGATATGTCTATCCCATTGTCATAAAGAGCCATCAACATTACTATGTACCATACTGAGTGGTGGGTATGGGCATTTGTCTGTGTCTACCCTCGTCTTTGTTGCCTCTTCTTCTCTCTGTTATTCTCACTTATTTCTTTCCCTGATTCTTTTCCTCCCTTGTTTCTTTCCCTCACTCTTTTACCCCCCTCTGTCTCATCTCTCTACTATCCCTCTCTTTCTCCTCTCTATATCTTTTGTTGCATCCTTTTCCCTCTGTCCTTTCTTTCTCTTTTTCTCCTTTTTTGCCTCCCCTTCCTACTCTCTCTCACCTTCCTCTATTTTATGTTCCCTTCGCCGACCCTCTATATCTCTGTATGTCTCACTTTGTCTTCCTCCCACATTTTTCCTCTCACGTATTTGCTTGCTCTTTTCCTCCACTTGCTTTCCATCCTTCTTATACTCACTCCCCAACCTCACTCTCTTCTCTTTTTGCCTTCCCTTGTTCCCTTTTTCCTCCATCTCCCTCCCTAGTCCTTTTTTTCACCCTCTCATACTTTCACTCATTGGATTCCATTTTCTTCATTCCTTTTCTCATTTCCCCTTCTTTTTCTTCTCTCTGTCTCTCCACCCCACTTTTCTCCTTGTTCCCTCTTCCTAGTCTTTTCTTCACCTCCTGCTCACTCCTCTTTCACTCCTCTCTCTCTTCCCCCATCCCCATCTCTCTCACTCTATTCCTTTTCCTTCCTCCCTTTAAATTTTTCTATCTCTGGGTCCCTTTACTCCCCTTTTCTTCTCCCCTTTCTCTTGCACCCACCATCTCTATCTCTATCTCTCTTTGTTCTCTCCCTTTTCCTATTATCTTCCTCTCCTTTAGCAAATATCCCCCCTTTGATGTCTTGCAATCTCTCCTTCTTTTATCTACACTCTTTTTTCCCGTTTGCTCTTTCTCATATTTTATACTCCCTCTCTATCTCTCAGAACTAATATCTTCCATCTTGTAACTTTCTTTTATAGTCTCTTCTCTTCTGTTTGTATGTCAGTCATGTCATAAATGTTTCCCCCTTATATCAGTTTATCGCAGAATGTTTTCTTATTCTTTACTTTTTTTCATTCCTTCCAGTTTCCTTACACAATCGCTCATTTTCAATCTGTCCACCCCCTATTCTCCCCCTTTCTATTCATTTCCTTCCATGTTCCGAAAATTCTTGTTTCCTTCAGACTTGCACAGTTGTACCGACTTCTCTCCTGGACTGACATTTGATCCCTAGCCTGACTATCTCTGCCTCCCCCTTTCATTCATTGGATTGATGTTCATTCTGTGATGTGGGCTGAGCATTAAATCTGGGTATTACCTAAAATGGTTTGGATGCCAATCCACCTGTCCTGGAACACCCATTCCTCCAGACTGGCATCTAGTCCTCCAGACATTTTAACATTCACATATCAATTACAATTTCCTTGTTCAAGCGCGTCCCTTTAATTTGTTCATGTTTTCTCTGCTTTCACTGTGCACATCCTTGGGACTCTTTGGGGTTGATTTACTAAAGGAATACAAGCTGTTCACATAGCAAAGTGATTTCTACCCATGCCAGGCATATTTCGCTTTACTTGTGGGATAAAACTTTGACTTCAACCATCCAACCATTGATCCAAATTTAAATCCAATCCAAAAGAAAAAAAAATATCTTTTTAGATTTTTTTGCACGTGATTGGGTAATTTTTTACAAAGGGAACTATCATCACATTCACTTAGCTATGTGAATTATCCTTTACCAGGTGATCATTTACCTTGGTAGGTGAACAGCCTAAATTCTTTAAGTAAATCACCTTTTTTGTTTCTACTTCATGTGAATATGTGCCCCATATGGTGGAACATCATAGTTTTATAGTGGTGACCAATCTATAGGCTTGGTGTTCGGCTCTGGGTCTGTACCAAATTTAAACCCAAATATTAGACCTGAAATGAAAAAAGCTAAATATCGCTGAATATCAATATTCGGCGATTGGATTTGATACCGAACCATGGCTCAATGAATCTGGCAAGCAGACTATGATAGTCCACTGCTGGATTGGCTAAGTATTGTGCTATGTTGTGTTGGCCAAAGTTGCTTTAATGGGATTCAAATTCAACTACAAATCAACGTGAACATTGGAGTAAATTTGGGTGAATATGTCAGCAGAACAGAGACAAATTCAGCCAACAATACTAATTTGTAGTCAATTGGGCATTGAAATGACCGCTGGTATTCCAACTATTCCAAGTGCACAGGAGAGGGTGACAACAGTGAAAGTGAAAAGAGCAAGGGTTGTCTCCCAAGCAAAGGAAGTGCCATTTTCTTTCATATTTTGATTGAAAGGAGGAGCAGATGCTTTATAATATTTGGATTAAGTGTCGCGTTTAACACTGAAGTTAAACATATATATATTTGGGGAGGTGAATAGGATATTACCCCATTGACTTAAATTAGCACAAAATTCTGATTGGCCGCTATGTTTTTTTGTTTTTCTGCAATCTCCACACTGCTGTTATTTGGCTGCTGTGAATGAACAAATGTACTCTGTGTGAAAGGTTTTTTTTTTCCTTTTATTCCCAGAGAATGTAATATAGTAAATCGTCATAGCCATTTAATGTGCCTAGCTTAATTGCGTCTGCCACCCGATTGGCTGATGGACTGGATTGTTAATCAAATGTAATTGTGCATGGAGGAGTATTCAGAAACCTTAGCATGTTGCTTTAGTAGAGCATGATGTTACAGAGTTCCATGTAGCTGCGATATGTTAATTGTATCTCTGCAGGCGAGCGGGCTGTAGCAGCCTGTGACAATACGTGAACAATGGACATACTGTGTGTGCCTGTACAAAGGCTGGGAGCAGCGGGGGTGATTAAAATGCATTGCAGACAGAGAGGGAGAGAAATCTCACCAGAGGGGTTAAAGAGCCCCCGGAGGCTTCCTGCTTTTATAATCAGTTACTTTCTAAGGCTGCACAAACACCAGCGGCACAGACTACAGAGAAAATGGCTTCTCGTGGCGAGAACAGCGAGGGGACCATGGCGAGAAATAGCTGGAAGGACGCTAGGAAACGTTACAGTAGCTCATAGCATGAAAGCATTGCAGGCCTTGTGCATTAGTATTGTCTGAGTCATTTTTGATAAAGGACCCGGTAGTTGCAGAATGATTAATTAATGGCCTTGGTTGCAGTTGTTAGGCCGAGAAATAAAGACACATCAAGCCGTTAAGATCACCGCCATTTTATTCTAATAAAACTTTTGGGAATGAGGCACAAACACAAGCCATTGTGATCTCCACTAAATGAAGTGCAGCGGTCAATCACCAGATCTCATGGGGGTATGAGCAGCAAGACCAACAAAACTGGAAAAGTCATTCTGTAAAGACCTTTATAGGAATCACACAACTGGCGAGTTGGCCCCGAGTGGTCCTGCACAATGGGGGAAGAAGAAGGAGGGTGGTTAGGGTTTATGTCATAGAGATAGGCTTACTTCAAAGAAAATCTATTATTTAGTTTGTGTTTTTATTATGTAAAAGATAACAGCTTCCTGTAAGTAATGGTATCAGCGCATTCGGTATGTCTTCATGCTTTAAAAACTTAGAATGTAATGATATATTTATAGGTTTGCAGCTATATTAGCGCATTCTATATACAGACTTTTCCATACCTCCCAACAACATTTACTTCACTTCTCAAAATAGCAAATGGAATATTTTGGAGGCTGGATAAAGGCAAAAAGAACACTATAAGTATATATACATATATTTATATATATATATATATGTATGTATATACATATATATATATATATATATATATACAAATATATATATATATA